>NW_018405829.1:382087-602012 GCF_002113885.1 Mizuhopecten yessoensis
GGGGGGCAAAGAATGCATTTTCTCAGGTTTTGTCAGTTTGTTGGAGTGGTTTGTCAAGATTTCAAGATTTTGTATTCACTTCAGACATACAGTTCGTGTGTAACTGGAGGTCACACTTCAGATACATTTTATAATGGCAGATCAACTGGACATATGGGTGCACAATAAAGTAAATAATACATACAAAGCATACAAACTAGGCATAGCATAGCATGTCAGAAGAGTACTGATCCTATACAACTTTCCCATTGACAGCTGCTGCATCATGAATTGCCGTTGCTGTACGGTACCGACCGCTTAGTTTCCGTTGACCAAACAGGGAAATAAGTTGTCCTGTGGATGTCTACCTACCGGGACATAGACTGACACGTCTGAGGTGTACCCGCTGACCAATGAACCGTAATTGTCTTGTCCAATGTGTACTTACCGATTCAGGTTTTCCGTTGACCAAGTCATAATGTAGATGGGCTGCCTCGGCAAAAGTGTCGTTCTCAATAAGATCGTAGATGGCCACTCCAGGGTAGCGGTCAGCATGAACGGACATCAAGACCAGGCCTGACAGACCTAAAAACATATACAGAAGGCTTCACCAGATCCTGCTAGAAAACACATACATATTTACGTGGTACTTGTTTCAGTAGTTCATAAGTGAGTTTTCGTTCGAAAGGAGTTACATGCGTTAACCAATGTTACGACAACTACAAAATGTACAGTAAATTCGTTGTTATCTTTTGTTTTCAATCAAATGCCTTCTTATCCACATCATAGGCCCTTTCATAAGTTTTTAACAAAGATGACGATCAAGCCATTTTTGTATTTGCTTTCTTTTCGGATTAAACAAAATCATCCTTATTACTGTAAGGTTAAAAGGGTGTTATTTTACAGTTGATGATATTAAAACGATTCAAGTCTCTTCATCAAACACGTCAATGTTCTTGTAGCGTGTATTTTTAAGTAATCAACGAAAATTCAACTTATCTTCAAGATTTTTAGAGTTCAAGAAATCTGTTTTGTGTCAAGTCTAGAGACAGATCCGGGATTCTGTAAACATCATGGTGGTAGTTTCCAAATTAGTTATGTACATTAAAGACCAATGACAGACTCGAGGCTTTATGACATCTTTTGGCACCTCTTTTCATGTGAGCTGCAACAATATTCGTATCGTATCGTGATACTTTGTTTGTGTGTATCGTATCGAATCGTTTTGTTTGATTGTATTGCGATACACTTACAGTGCTGAAATCATCAATCAATTTTTATCAAACTTTAAAAAGGTGTACTGATTTTTGTATCCTTCTTTGAAGATGAAAACTCGATAAAACCCTGTATATTTGTATCGCGATACGTATCGATTCGTATACATCGTACCGCGATACGTATCGTATCGTGAGGTATCGTTGCAGCCCAACTTTAAACAGAAAACGGAATGATAATCAGTTCTCTACCATTAAATGATATGCTGCTTGTCGTTTTGGCGATGACTGCTCCGCTGAGTGGGCGGGTGGGCGTAGGTACGTAAGTCGTATTGAGGACCTTGGCGTATAACAAGATGGCGTCGTGTAGGTAAATCGAGTACTTGTCTGGCTGGACCAGGAAAGAAATCAACAAACATTTATAATAAATCACGCTGTACCTAGTTGATAAAAGAGTAAAACAGTCTATTATGCACTATGACGCACCGTGTACTCTGCTGCTGTAGTTGCCTTATAGACTTGATTACTGTACAATTATCCTATGAATATTCAACCCAATGAACTTCCTCATTTCATCATTCTCGCCGAGCTGCCACAGGCAGAAAGAAGTGAATATGATTAAAAACTCGCTCGATGAAAATCCCCCTTCTACCTAAAAATATGCATATGACGACTGCAGATGTATCATTTAAAAAAGTCTGACACTTAAAACACATGTTTCACTCGTTATTATCAGGTAGAAAAGATAGTAATTCTATCTTAATTGAAGTGTCTAGATGTTTCGAACATCGACTCTGCTTAAGAAGTAAACTAATGTTTGATTAGTAAAATTGTTATCTTGTTTAACTCCATGAATAACTCTTTATAAAAAAAGTCTCTACGTAACGGGACATTCTACTGGAAAGTTGAAAGGCAAAAATCCAAAAGTGTATATTTGAATTCGCCTCCAATGTCTCTACTATTACTTTTTTGGCAAATATGTTTATCATTGCTCAATTCAAACGGCTACATTATGAATCGAAGATCAGTTGTCGAAATTTAAGGACTGTATTTTAAATACTCAAAATTATCTATTTTTCTATTTGCATTATTTTGATAAATACAATTAAAGAACATTGACGTTCAGACTATTTCGATGTAATACCTCATATAAATCAGGCATGTTGCTAGATCCGGCAGGGTAAACTCTCGCCGCGGCCTCTTTAGCCAGCTGGTGCCAGCCTCCGATGTCGTCGTGTGTATTTCCAAAGACGACCTTTATAATCGTGAGAGAAAAAAAAATGCTTTACAAACTTCCGAATCTCTTTAAACGTTTCTTTTTATTAAATTGCCCGGCTTTGCAACTTAATATATTTGAGGAAATGGCGTAAATAATGTTGTAATAACTTGTGCCCAATCATGTTGTCACTATTTAGGCAATAACATATGTTTAAACTAAAAAAGCAACTTAATTTTATCAAGCGTTCACATTTTTCGTCGGTCCGTATCTACGTTCATGTTATGCTTGAAAAATTGACACCCGTGTTGCTAGGGAAAGCGTTCACATTTAAACAAACAGTTAAAAAGCGAATATAAAAACAAAGATAATTGTACACTAAACCATGTTCTAGTAGTCCCAACCACAACATCACAGTACAACATCGCTAAAAGACGGTTTCCGACGATTTGCGCTATAGTTCACTGTTCAGTAGCGCTATTTTTCAAGTACAATGAACCTGTATCGAAGAAGGTCCAACGTTTCTATAAATACACGATGTACACATAATGAAATTCGAATGACAATAAAGTGCCAACATGACACGATATAATTGCAAACTTGATTTTTGACCCATAATGTGTAGAAATTTCCATTCGAATTTCATGCTACATCTGTACATGTATATATGCAGCTTATCTGGTTAATGGTAAAGGTCACGGGTATTGTTATGGATGAATATAGTATTTGTACAAGTAAAACACACTTGATAGGAAAATACACCGTGCAGACAGATTGGCCAGTCAGCTACAGTAGTTAGGCCCATCGGGATAGGATTATGAAGAGTATGAATATTTAATAGCATTGCTTCAATTTATCATAATGTTTGTATTCGTTACTGCCGTTTTTAATGCATTACAACAAAATTTCTATCAATAGTTTTTCAACATGTTTACAGGTATCAATAACCAATATTTAACCCCCTGGTGACGCAGTGGATAGCGCCCCTGCCGTTCACCAAGACGACAGGGGTTTGATTCCTTGATCGGACGTAAAATATTACTGGGACTACTGTCTGACCCCCCACCCCCCACCCCCGACCCCCACCTCTGAGTTTTCTTCATGTATTCCGGCTTTTTCCAACAAGAGCAAGGTCGATTTCCGTTTTGTTTATAATGGTTGTCAAATAAACAAAATCAGTGCAAAACTTTGAAATAAAAGCTTACTTACATAAAGTACATTTCTGAATGCCTGTTTAGCTGCAGCGTCGTGGCCGTCTCCTTTCTGCCATATTGAAGTTGTCGCTAGACGCTGAAAGTCGCTCTCGGACGGAAGTGTCGTTTTCACGAAAACGAACTGGTAGTCACCTGCGGTCATGCTCAGTGCGGCGGCTCTCAGCATGTACCGACGGAGATCTGTTTCCGGGACGACCATCACGATTACTGTTAACAGAATGCATATTCAGTGATTATATCGTTTGGATATTGTTACCATGCTTATATTATTTAATTTGTATAGAAAATAAATGTCATAGTTTTAATTCAGATAACATTGTGTATAAAATTATATAATAATAAGTAAGATGATTATATCATTTTCTTCAAAGCCTCCGGGATAAAATGAAGGTGCTCAAGTCCAGCTGTCAAGATTTATAGAAAGGTTTATTAAATCATCAAAACATATACATAAGAAACAAACCTATTTTGGCAATTTCAATCTATTACACTAAAATATCTTTCTATTGTAGCTATTTGTTAATTGGTATTTTGGCGTTATAAAAGGAATTATCGGTAATTTGAGCTATACATGGAAAGAAAGTGTTGATAAAAACGGAGACGTTGAAGTATTTCGGCGGTTACCATGATGCAAAAGAAAATGTGAATGGCATTGCTATATAAAGACTGGACTGTACTATCTTGTTCGAAGTTGTCTAAATGCTAGCTTCAGATAATGAACCCCTAAAGAGGATAATTGATTTAGTGTACCAAAGTATAGAACAATGCAAACAGATATATGATATTTCTTTTCGCAAACTTATGTGTAAGCAAAATGTTTCTTGTATGTGTACGTACTCCTACTCTCGTCTTTGATGGCTTGGAACATGGCGTCCACTTCCGCTTCCGTCATGTTCCAGTTTACCTCCGAGTAGTGATGGGCGATGTAGACGCCAAGGTTGTCATGCGGAGACTGCAATGTTGCCACGATGGCGTCGGCATAGCCTTTAGACACAGCGTCTGATGCGGATATCAGGACAAGCCGGAACCACTTAAGACCGAACATGAAGAATGTCAGAATCCCGCCTGTTCCAGGAAAAGAAAGATACATTGGCTATTTTTAAAATGCGGGTTGAAGTATAACATTTGTTTCGGCATATTTTGTTGATTATAAACTTAATCAATCGAACAGAAAACATAGCATATGCATTCCTTACAGTAACCTTATTGACTATATACATGTACTTGTTCGTTATATATATCGTTTTGCATGTCCGCTACGTGTAACTGTGCATATCCCAGACCAACCCATATTAATTTGGCCCCGCCAAATCCGCTCGGCACTCTTCATATCTGCCTGACGCACGCCATATCCGGCTCAGCACGCGCCATATCTGCCCGACGCACGCAATATCTGCTCCGCACGCTTCATATCTGCCCGACACACGCCATATCCGGCTCAGCACGCACCATATATGCCCGCCGCACGCCATACCCGCTCGGCACGCACGATATAATATATTTTGTACTGTTGTATACATATTTAAATTTTAGTTTTTCATACTTTATAAAAATGGTTTAATATGGAGGTTTTTTTCCCTTCCCCTTATCGACCCGAAAAACTATATTTTAGAGGGGTCAGACCTCTAAGTATTAATATGTTGGATATCCTTCTTTTTGTCATATGAGGAAAGGTTCGTGCCTGGCATTGCTTGTTACGTTCACCCCAGTAATTAGCCTATATAAGGCAATACAGTTGAAATATATTATTTCAATCAATAAAATTGTATTATGATAAAAACAATGATTAATGAGGACCTGATACTGTATTTCCCTAGGTTTAATCCTTCCCGCACTCACTCGTATTTTTATATTATGCGAAATAAAGTAAGGGCGGTAACTCTAACATAGTTATAAAAAATGGAAATGCATGTTGGAATTTAGAATAGTTAATGTATATTACAACCATTAAATCAATACACATCTTCTGTGTGAGGCTTAAAACTGTCATATTTCCACAAAGATGTCGTCAGCCTGGCATATGTATTGATCCATGCGGTCAACCATGTTATTGCGTAATACATGTACCACATACATAATACATGATGTTAGAGTAACGGGAGGTAACTCCAGATCGAGTTGTAACTGTCAAATACGAGTAGTGTACAAATGTACATGTATAGTACACACAAGGAGTTAATGAGGTCGGCGCGGGGTCGTATTCAAGCAAACCCAATATGAGAGCAGAGAGGGACAGGATGTTGGGGAACACACTCAGGTGTTTAAAAGGACAGGATGGTAAGGTTCATACTCAGAGTTGTTTAGAGAGATGCTGAGGTAAATACTAATTGTTTATGGGGATGCTGAGGCACATACTCAGTGTTTAGAGAGATGCTGACGTATAGACTCAGTATTGAGAGTAATGCTGAGGTACAGACTCAGTANGGAGGGGGGGTTGTCGAGAGGGACGGGATGGTGAGTTACATACCTAATGCTGAGAGGGGCGGGATGGTGAGTAACAAACCCAATGCTGATAGAGTCGGGATTGTGGGGTAAATTCCAAATACTGAGAGGGACGGGATGGTGGGTACATTCCCAATGCTGAGAGGGACGGGATGGTGGGGTACATACCCAATGCTGGGAGGGACGGGATTGTGAGTTACATACCTTATGCTGAGAGGGACGGGATGGTGAGTTACATACCTTATGCTGAGAGGGATGGGATGGTGAGTTATAAACCCAATGCTGAAAGGGACGGGATGGTGGGCATCCTCGATAGCCATGGGTTATGCTCACTTTCGCTCTTTACATCCCAAGGATATATGTCATAGCAAAATTGTGAGCGTAACCCCTGGATATCGAGGATGGATGGTGGGGTACATACCCAATGCTGAGAGGGACGGAATGGTGAGATACATACCTAATGTTGAGAGGGACGGGATGGTGAGTTACATACCTAATGTTGAGAGGGACGGGATGGTGAGTTTCATAATTGTACATTTACCTATAGTGCTGAGAGGGACGGGATTGTGAGTTACATACCTAGTGCTGAGATGGACGGGATGGTGAGTTACATATCCAATGCTGAGAGGGACGGGATGATGGGATACATACCTAATGCTGAGGGGGGACGGGATGATGGGTTACATACCCAATGCTGAGAGGGACGGGATGGTTACTTACATACCCAATGTTGAGAGGGACGGGATGGTTACTTACATACCCAATGTTGAGAGTGACGGGATGGTTAGTTACATACCCTATGCTGTGAGGGACGGGATGGTGAGTTACATACCCAATGCTGAGAGTGGCGGGATGGTTAGTTACATGTACATACCTAATGCTGAGAGGGGCGGGATACTCATGACCAGTGTGTTGAGTTCTGTCTTGTCGTCCAGAGAATCTTCGTTTCCCAGCCACTGGAACACGGGGATGTCACGGTAGGACGCCAGCTGGGCTATAGGGATCATAGCTGGGGCAAACAGTTTTGATTATTAAAACTGACTTATAAAGATTAGATACAGTTTACAAAAAAAACATATTAATAGTATATGCAACAAAATGAGTAGTTTTTTTCACTCGAACAGATACCATTTGTGCACTGACGTCATCAGTTTCTGTATTGACGTGTTTGACACTTCAACTGTGGTAAGTGCACGAAGTTTCTTTGACAAATATAGAAGACGATGACATATAATTCCAATCCTGTAATCCCACAACGGGTCATTATGATGAATACTAAGCTACAGGTAATACTGTAATTTAATCTTGTTAGACCGTACAGAAAAGATATAGTTCTTCCATAAGTACATATGTACCAATATGTGGTCTAAGCTAACCTTTTAATCCGATTAAATCTACATGTACTTCCCCGGTCGGTTCTACATACATTTGTAATTACATGTAATTAGCGGTCGTTAATGTCAATATCTGGTTTTGGGATTTACACAGACGTCTGTAATACACCGTATCAAACAATGAGTTGATAAGTTGTATGGATTACCTGAAATAGAAGACAAGCTATTTTCTTCGTGAAAAGATCATACTGTAAATTAATCATCAAAGTGATATTTACGGTGGTTTTAATAGGTCCAATTTCATCATTCCTGTCTTTAAAAAGTTACATACGCGTGCATTTGTTAGGATGTTTTTACTCACAATTAAAAGCGTTACATTTAAATTTTCGTTTCCTGTATGTTGTGACCGCCTGTATTCTATGTATATAGTAGGGTGTTCACACACTGACCCAGTCCTGTTTAAACCTCTACAATCTGTTAGGTAAACACGAAAGGGTCAGTCCGACTCTAGAAGGGATACAATGATACAAAGGGTTTAGAATCGAACTGTACATATGCACCACGCTTTGACAAAATTCATGATGCGGCGGTAGTGATGGTTGCTGTTTTTAAACGGGGGTCATGCCTGTTTCTATGATCTTATAAAATTAACATATCTTGCAATTGAAGAAAAATAAAATTGTAGTTAACAGGTTTTGTTGGATGGTATGCAATTACCAGGAATAAGTTATTTTCTTTCCGTAAATTAATATAGGCAATCAAACATACATTTGATAATTTCTAAATTTCTTCATGTCAAACTGTGGGATAATACTAATATGAAAGAAATAATATACATACATCTGTAGCATTAAATCGCATGTGTTAGCTATAGGTGTCTTTTTACAAGCATACAATTACTAAACGGTTAGCATTCTATACATAAACTCTGAATTACGGTACATGTAATAATATTCCGTCCGAGGCCATGTACATGGTTAAACGGTTGTCAATGCAGTTATATATTATAAATGAATGATAACATCTTTCATACAATATAGTAGACACTAGGGTTGGTCTTGAGCGCATGATGGACACAATATATATAGAGCATGTAAGGGCGTTACCTTGAGTACATGTTGGACACAGTATATTGGGCATGTAAGGGCATTACCTTGAGTACATCGTGGACACAGTATATAGAGCATGTAAGGGCGTTACCTTGATTACATGGTGGACACAGTATATAGGGCATGTTAGGGCGTTACATTGTGTACATGGTGGACACAGTATACAGTGATTATATGGGCGTTACCTTGAGTACATGGTGGACACAGTATATAGAGCATGTAAGGGCGTTACCATGAGTACATGGTGGACACAGTATATAGAGCATGTACGGGCGTTACATTTAGTACATGGTGGACACAGTATATAGAGCATGTAAGGGCGTTACCTTGAGTACATGGTGGACACAGTATATAGAGCATGTAAGGGCGTTACATTTAGTACATGGTGGACACAATATATATGGAGCATGTAAGGCCGTTACCTTGAGTACATGGTGGACCAAATATGACGTCTACAGATGAGTTGAAGATGAAGTCAGTGAGGACACCTATGCTCTGTTTGCTGCTGCACGCCGAGTCGAGCCAGATTGTACTGAATCACAGGACGATAAATACACCATTAGTTTAATAACAATTACTTAATAAAACTTACTGTAAGAGGTCATCCAAATGAGAGAAAAAAGGAGCATATTGTACTTATAAAATGGTACTTTTGCGGATTTCTTGCGGAGGTATATCAATGAATTCAATGTCAGCGAATCCCCATGCTTTACACTCGATATGCTCAAAATTGTGAAGGCTTATGAAATAGAAACCCTTACCAAAAACAAGAAGGTTCTTCTAAATCTCACCTGCTTACGTCCTTGTTTAAGCCTTTTTAGCACAGTCGTTTTTTAAAACAATTTGTCGTCCTATTTTCACGTTGATCAACAACCCGATATAGTTACGCGCCTTAGCGTACTATTAATGGCGTATGGTATTGTTATAAAGTGGGTCAAAGAACATGACAAATTTTAATTTATATTTAATGTACTGGCATATTTATTGCGATAATTGACGGGAGGGTGATGAATTCACCTTCAGATTTAGATACAATTTCTTTGTCATGTACTTTATCAAACATGGTAAAGTAAACTGTCCTTATGTCGCTAGGAACGTATCTAGTCTTAATCAAATGCAAGTGAGAAAACAAAGGTAATTATTTTTGCCAGATGGCGTTTATATTGGCTATTATAGAAGCCAACCGGAAGCCGTGCAATAGTAAGTGATTGTCAGTTGACTTAGGTTTACTAGCATTTTGCAATTCAACGGTATCACAACGTTTACTCCGACATTAAGGCTTCGTGTAATTACCGGTACACATACATGTATCTTGTATATGGTACAATATCATGATTAAATGGTACATGTACGCCTATCTACAAAGTTTAGATATTGGTACGTACATCAGCGGTAAATTCAATTCATATAAAGATTGAATCTTGCTTTAGTCGATTTTATTGGATGATTAATTGAGTTGGTCTTGAAACGAATTTAATGAAATGCGAAATTCAAGACCAACTTTATTCATCACCCCATGAAATTGACCAAAGCAACTTTGCATTCAATACTTATATTTCAATCAACATGTGTCTGTTATTAAAGGGCCATTGACCAAATGGTGTTGTACGCTGTAAGTTAAATTCAGCCAAATTATGAAGAAACAAAACACAAAAACATATTTTAAATGTTATGCTTAATTTTTGTTGATGAATGCATATGTATCGCCACAGAATAATGTCTAGACGCAGTGCGCAGGCTCAGCTGCTAGTCTATGGCAGACATCGTTTTACTAACTCGAAGTGGAGAACCACTAAATGTCGAGGTTCCACATCTCCTGGGATGTCAAGCTGCAATAATTCAATGTCGAATTAGACAGAAAACCAGACGTGGCGTAAAAGGACGAAAGAGTTTGATTTGGCAGTTTGCTTTTGGACAATATTTCATATATGACATGACCACATTGATCTACGCTCTTTTCTATTTGAACCGAGGGTTAGTTTAAACTTTATTTTATTATCGGTATAACATTCCATATAAACAAACATGATATACATATATGATTCGAAAACAAGTACAAAGTACTTATGTTGATCCGTCTCCGTTTTTGTAAAACGGCGATTGGACGGCTCTGACTAATATTATACATATAGATATAGATAAGATATAGTATATATGTATATAGATACGATATGTTGTATATCAATTATATGGAAAAGAAGAGGATGGGGAGGAAAGAGGGAAAGAGGTCCAAAGGGTTTAAAGAAAAGGTTGTTGGGGTAAGGTATATAGCAGAGTAAATTGACTGCATTATGGGAGGGAAACTGTCTGAAGTATATTTTGTAAATTGGCACATGTCCATGACTGTACATGTCAATAAGGTCTTCAACACATAATGAATTAATTGTAATGAAAACTGTCCATGCCGACCCCTGAGTATATCGACATCCAGTGGTGTACATCAACCAGCTGTAATTTTAAATATTAAAAGTAACATCAAACAAGACTATGACAATTTGTATCCATACTGACGTGCCGTGACATACAGGGGCCGTACCAGTAAGGTATTACTATGTACTGCATGTAAACATACGTAAAATCAAAATGTAGATCTTCAAACTTAGATTCGTTTCGACTGGTTGATGAAATATTGAACACAGTCGAAGATATTCTCATTATATTTAACTGGCATATCAGGATTTCCGTACAGAAGAAGATTTACATTATAATCGGGAGGAAGGCCACTGAAGCATTGTACTCTTAGTTGTTGGTATTTCGGACAGAAGAGGAGGAAGTGTTCGATTATTTCAGCAGACTGATTACAAGTACACATGGGACTATCAACTATGTTTCGTTTATATAAATGACTAAAGAGAGAACTACAGTTCATCCTTAATCGTGCATGATAGATTTGGCCGAATCTACTTCTTCAGTAGTTATGGTCAGGGAAAAGGATGGCTTTTAGCATTCAAAAAAAAAAATGTGATTAGTAATCGTTGGGTTAGGCTTTATATTATCGGGAAATGCATTCCATAGATCAATAGAGGAGGGTAAGAAGGAATCCTTGTGAGTTCAACAGTTGATTTGGCAGTAATTATTTGCGATTCTAGTATTGTGAACGTGTGTAAGTCAGAATGACGAGCATGCAGTATGTTAACGGGTGGTCGGGTGGTGCAGTGGATAGCGCTCTTGCCTTTCACCATGGCGGCCGGGGTTCGATTCCCCGATCGGATGTGAAAAGTTTGGGATCACCTGCCCGACTGCGTGGGTTTTCTCCGGGTACTCCGGTTTCCTCCCACACTAAAACCCCCTAGCGCGAACATCCAGGCCAACAAGAGTTATTAATATAATTTGAAATAACTTGTTTCATAATTGTTGTAAAATAAATAATGTTTATTTATTAAGTGTGTTTGTTAAATGATATGGAATTGTATTTATGTTTTCTTCGACGAACAGAAAAAGGATCCCAGCCAGATTTTAAATACATTCGGTCACAATTAGTTAGTTTAATAGCCCTAGTTACAATTCTGGCTACTTCAAGCTGTATATTTCTAATAATTGATTTTGTCCAATCTTTATGTTTCCCATATTACATCACCATATTCTAAAAGGGGTAGTAGAAAAGTAAAATACATTTTTGTCAAGTCATTCTGTCAATACTGAATTTGAATTTCCTAAGAAAAAGAAGTTTCTTGGATGCTTTGCTGATTATATATTGCACATGGTTGGCCCACCCTCCGCTAGCTGAGATAAATACGCCGTTAGAGGGATATTATTCATAAAGAAGGAGGGATGAATTGGCTTTTTATTTTTCTTACTTTCAATCATTGTCACTGTATTGTTAGGGTTAACGTTAAGTTGACACTGTTTAGACCGATCATGGATTATTTTCAGATTGTCGTTTGTTAGGATGGCATTAAGATCCGGCAACTCCACTACAACGTAAAGGGAGGTGTCATCGGCAAATAATTTTATAATACAATTGATATCTTCGACAATGTCACGAAGGATAACCATTGGAGAAACATAAAAAAAATGTATCCGGATAGGATATGAACATGTTTGAAGAGACGATCGTATAATGCAGCGTGTCGGGTAAGAATGGTCGTGCAGGAAAAGCAAATAAGTTAAGGTGATAAAGGAGGTTAACAGAATGATGGTTATTCTTACCATCATCAGACATAAGGGGATCAGGTATATGCTCGTACATCTAATATGTAATAAGAGATAGAGAGATGTTGAGAAAATCAAAATCAACATTCGGTTATCCGGGTTGAACTGCATTAGCCATTGGTCCTCCCAATGTTGAAGCTTGTGGAGGTCTCTCTATAGGATGGCCTGGTCCTCTGGCGATTTGATCCTCCTGTACATCAGGCAGTCATCTGCGAAAAGTCGTGTAGTTGATGAGACTGATGATGGCAAGTCGTTGATGAAGATCAAGAAGAGCAGTGGTCCTAAAACAGTTCCTTGTGGGACTCCCGATGAAACGGTGGTGGCGGGTGATGATTGGCCATCGAGAACGACACGTTGTGTACGGCCTATGCGAAAGCTTGCTATCCAATCATGGGTGTGGCCCCTGATATCATAATGGTGTAGTTTCATCAGCAGTCGATTGTGTGGGACCTTGCCGAAGGCCTTAGAACTATACAGAAATATACTGTCTACCTGAACTCCGATGTCAAGACTATGCGCAAGATCATGGACGGACAGGATAAGTTGAGTCTCAGTGGAGCGTCGCTTATTGAAACCATGTTGGCTAACTGTCAGCAGTCCATGGCTGTCCAAGTACCTGATGCTATGGCTGTAGACTACATGTTACATGACCTTGCTGCACACAGAGGAGAGTGACACTGGCCGGTAGTTGACTGAGGAACTTCGGTCTCTCTTCTTGAAGAGTGGTGTGATGTTGGACATCTTCCATTCACTTGTGATTTTGCCTTGTTCTAAGGAGATCTGGAGGAGCAATGTCCTGGCTGGTGCTATCTGATGTGATGCTACCTTTACAAGTTTGGATGAGACCTCATCAGGGCCGGTTGCTTTGTGAGGGTTCAGATGATGAAGGAGTTTTTCTACCCAACCCTGGTGTACTGTGATGCTTGGGACTGTATGGTATGGACTTGGTCCCATGTTGGGTAGTGAATTGCTGATTCAGGATATCTGCATTCACCTTGGCATCACTGTACGCAATTCCATTCCGTGTTAGTGGCGCCACTCCACAAGTATCTGTACGCTTGCTTTTAATAAAACTCCACAGGCGTTTTGGTTTATGATCCTCATCCATTATGATGTTGTTGATGATTCGTTATACCGAGCTATTACACTGCACATGTTCAGCTTCACTATGACTACGGTTTTTTATGCGACTAGTTGGCGATTGATATTTAAGTAAATGCTTTGACAACAAACATGGCGATAAAATGTTGAAACAGTTGATCAAATAACAATGAGAGAAATGAAAAACACAAACGAAATCAGTATACTTAAGTCCGTGTACATCAGCGATGTACACTTAAGTCTGTGTGTACAGCAGACAAGGTCTGCTCGCTACATTTCGTATGACCATCAGTGGTCAACGTCAATCATTTGACCGAAGGCAATGAGATCTCGCTCTATTTTTCTTTGAGAAGAAATTTCCTGTTTGTTGTCTTAAGGCGCGGCCGTTCTTAACTACTTGTCGTGCAGGATAAGCGAGTTGACTGCAGAATTCCGTCAAATCTTCGTTAACGAAGATATGCTTGAATTGTTCATTTTTCCTGAAGTTTTTAGCAGATTTCAGAAACAAAACATTCTGATCAACAAACTGAGACGCATGATGATTTAGCGGGGTCTGGATTGGCCAAAGCCGGGTTTCCTCACACGATGGGACCTTTCGACGTCGTTTGGGCCCAGGTTGACCCCACATGCAGCAGCAACTTGTAGCACGGTATAAGTAGTAATCTCGCGCTCTTTTTCAGGGAAGCCGGGCAATCGAACTAGGGACCGCCGACCATTTTGTTCGACGTCAACAGTTTAGAGTTTAAGTCTCTCGTTCTCACATTCAAGCGATTGCACGCGGGCAGCCAAAGGGGCAATTTGTTTCTGGACCACGTCGGTAATGTCTTCTAGCAGTAGGTTCCTGACAGCTTTGGCTATGCGGTCTATATTCGATTCAGATATACCCATGGCCCACGGCTGTATGAATTGCTGATGCCAATGCGTTCATCATCAGTTGCTGAGCATGAATCGGGTTAGAGAGAGGGGTCGAACTGGCAAAGTATTGCTGGCTGTTGGCGCAAGGTGCCGTTATAGGAGGATCTGATGACATGATCGGTAAAGGAGATGAGGAGGAACTAGTGTCACTTGTACACCGTAGATCTGATGATTTAGATCGTTTAATGACTCTTGTTATAGATGGAGATGGAGTCGTGGTATTGGATAACAATGTATATAGCCCGTATATGCAGTTTTACGCATGAGTGATCACAGCTTCACAAAGTTCTTTCCATTTATATTAAATGCGCACATAACCGCATTTTAGCTTTATCATTGTACATTGTGTAATATCCAGTCCTTATTTGTCTGTCCTCCACGATCCATCAAGGAAGAATTTATCACATTTTCATCAGAGGTGAGCGAAGGCCGTCCACCTTGTATCAGGGGAGATCACTCTTCTAAGGGTGCTAACACTGATATTTGGTAGTTGCATTGAGTCCAACTTGAGTAGAAATTGGAATATCAAGCCTTGAATGTTGTGTGAGTACATGATATAAATATTGTATGGTATATTTATTTATGAAATAATCGTTGTGAGGAATGATATGCATCAATGAACGTAAGAAATGAAGTTTTGTCAAAGAGAGATATGTAAACAGTGGAACAGTGTAGGTTCGTGTCGCCAACCTCGGATGTGTCTAACAGATGGTACGACCATCAGATTCCCACCAGTGTACATTGTCATATCTCTAGCGTGTATGACAAGTCAGATAGCTAGCTAACAAAATACACAAACATAATTAAGGTCAATATTGCATAATATCAGCTGGAATAATTCATTGTAAATAAAAAGCAAACAGCTTTTCAAATGAATTTATGCGTTGATTGAAACGTGTTTCCTATTGTGTGGCGGAAACACTTAGGATAATATGAACTATGGCAGATATTGATCTGATCACTAAACCATGAGACGCGCGGGGGCGTTCCAATCATGGCGTAGGATTCATGTCAATAACATGGTCAGTAACAGAAGAATTTTTGCACTTCAGATTGTTACCCGTCTGCGGTATAAAACTTTAAATGTTTTTACATTTTGACACGATAACTTTAATAGTACCCAGAAATATCAAACATCAATGTAATCTTAACCAAAAAAGTGATATACGCTCGATTGTTCAGAAGAGATATTTTTAACGTTACTGGTACGTGGTACGTTTAAAATACCAACAGTCCGGTTCTAGAGTCGCTTGATAGAAAATATACAGTTTTACTAGATAAATTGTGCTAATTTTGTGTAATAATACAACATAAATGTACAATAGCATACGAGTTGGCCTTTGAAAATGAAAGCATGCACGGATTGCTCCTTAAACTCTTATTGACATAACACATTGAAAACGCAACAGGAGCACACTTAATTTATGGACGTTTTTCTGCAGACAAATGTTACCAACAAAATTGTATTGGGTTTCGGTTCTCTATTGTGAACGTAAACTTTAGGTTTGTTGTCGCGAAAAGCAACAAGAAATAGAGAAAATAGTCATTTTGGATTACTTTTTCTCAAAAATCGAAATAAATATCATCTAAAATAGGTCTTATAAAAATAATAGGAGAAAAAGAGCTACTGCTTCAATATAAGACATTTCAAATTCCTCTCGACTAATCGTTATACGATTATTTAAGACTTATTCAAATACTGTTGAAAATAAAATAATTATTAATTTAAAAAAAAAAACCAGAAAATGTCCACAACACAATTGAATAGGTAATATTCAAAGTTCTTTTTGAAGTTATGGACATTTCAAGGTTTTACCATGTAGGGTTTAAAAATAATCCGAATGATTTGCATATCAACATCAGCCTTCGGATGAGTGTTTTGATACAAGGATTCAAAAGAAACAACGAATGGTACGCTGATACCAATCCCAATTGCCTAAACCATTTTGACAGCCGTTTATTTGAATTTTAAAAGAAAATTTATCGATATGCTCTAGATTTTCGGCATAGTCCTTTCAACATTTGATACATCTTTACCTATTTTTTTTTTTTTAGAGTTGAATGATAATGCGTTCAAGATTTGTTATCTGAACATGATTCCGATATCTACCTTAGGATTTGCGCATCAAAAACGGCCTTGAGGTTTAGAAATTTTGCGAAATGGGTTTCGTACTTATCTAACATCATCCTGATGTCACTTTCATTATTTTTGTTACAATTCATTCGGAGTTTGAAAGGCACTTTTTATGGTACTCTAGAGTTTTCGGTATAGTCTATTCAACATTTGATACATTTCAAATAAAACATTATCTTAACAAAATTGTGATATGCTTGTATTAAAACACAGCAGTCAGATATAGTAATAGGTTCTTACTTCAGTGTTCCAGCTGGAAGTATGGATTCGTTATAAACCGTCTCTATGGCCAGAGCTAGCGCACCAAGGGATGTAGATGCATTCACTTGCAGGGTGGAATGTGGTGATGACCTGGGAGCCATCCATATCACTGTCAGCGCATGTGCGGAAACCGTAAGAAAAATCAGAAATAGAGAGGCACTAATGAGTTTGTGCATCCTCATCTTTAGTAAAGAACAACATGTGCTTTAAGCAATGTATATGCTTGTTTGGGAAAATGTTAAAAACATTATATTGACTTTCCTGCTGTATGGGACATCAGTGTTAGTCAGCTCGCTGATTTCGTCAAGTAGACTATTACAAACTCCTCAAATACAGGATAGATTATAGTATCAGTGGAGTGTATACTTGATAAACACTACTCAGTGCATTACTTATACACATATGAGACAACGTGCACAGATGATAACAAACAGAAACCACTGTGGGACTGTGTTTTAAATGAGCGTATTCGACTTTTGTCTGGTCCAGCCCAATCCAGTTATGCGTGGTTTGATTGAAGATATTTGTTGTTGTTTCTCGCACTCGGGCTTGTCTGTCAGCTACTGCTTTTGTGAAATAATATGTTCTTGTTTTGTTGCATTAAAATGAAACCTTCCCGTATTTGAGTAGGTACTGGCACCAATCGTCCATCACGTTATACAGTCAAACCTTGACACCACGCCCTTACACTTGGTGAATTTCAATATAGTGCCAATCATTTCATTTGCCTTTCCTTTTTCATTTCACCAAACCATTTATAGTGCCAAACTGTCAGTGTCCAAATGGTCGTTACATAATGGCGTTTTATTGTAATTATTCCTCAGCGTTCACTAAAACTTCTAACACAATACATTGCTATCCATCGTCCACTGTCCAGTAGAATTTCAAACACTGCTAGATCACGTGTAGAAACTAGATATCACTGCACAGGGAATCCTACTACATCAGACAGCACACCTTAGACACGTACTAATTAGTAAACGCCAATAGTATCTTCCCAATGGGTAACAAGCGCGATCGAATATATTATATCTTACGGTGTCTTAAATATGTGTAACCGCTAACCCAGCGTGCACCTGCTCCTCAACAGTTCATGTGTATTTGATGATTGATAAAATGACGATACATTTCTTTTACATAAACAACATCTTTGTTTACCAGCAATCAGTCCATCGAAAGATTAAGATATATTTAAACCGCATCACGAATCCAACACGTTTAAGTCACATAGTTATGATATCTGCCAGCACGATGAATCCCTATTAGTTAGAGTTCGGGTCATTACATGCATTCATATGCCAAGCACACATAAATTGATGACGTCATTGATTGATGAGCCTGTCAAATAGCGCGAGATATAACAAATCCGAACGTTCTTTAAACATTAGATATCAAAGCTCCAGCAATTGGCCGTATTATCACAAGGGGTAGATGATTTATGTCAACAGTTACTGGAGTGCTGATCAAACCGAGTCAACGACCACCCTGATTGTATTTTAAACACTCGGCTCGTGCAGTACCTCTAGTCGTGTGGTGGTGGTTAGAGTATGTCTGTATCTGTGCGTTCGTCTAGTAGGAAGTTTGTCTCTATCAAGTATGTTAGAGAGGCGAATATTGAGGATTATCTCTTAAATTTCAATTGTACATTGTCAACAGAGTTCATCTATATAACACTGACATCTCTGACAAAGCGATATATTACTATTATTTGCAACAATCATGGAGAACAATATCACACTTCGGGTGGTTCACATTCAAAAACGAACTACCAGAGGATGTTGTGTGTGAACTGTTCTAGAAACACCCCACTGGGATAATAAAAGCTTGTTGATGATAACAAGGCAGAAATATGATAGGTATGAACATCGTTTGCTGTCATTACATTTTCGTATGTATCATATCTTTAGTAATTATTTTGTATCCGATTTTTTCATTTATGTAAGGTTCCAGTGAAGAGGATTTGTATCTGGTGTCAAAAACATATCATAACATGTTATGTAGGAACATTAATATGTACAGGATGTTGAAGAATGTCTCATTATTTTAGATATGTGCATTAAGTATCAATGTGGTGAAAAATGCGTCTTTTACTTAAATTAAAACTTATGTTAAATACACTTGGTATGGCTACTTCAGGAACATATCAATGTCATTTCGATGTTTGGTAGCCCGCGTTAAAACACCGAAATTAATGTATTTCTTTGACTTTCACTGCACTCATCAATATATATATACATGTACAGTAGTTACCAACTTATAGGATCATCCTCTTTATTGGCAACGAAAAAATGAATAAACACAACATATAATTGAAAACGTTTTTTTTTTATTGAAAACCCATCAACAGATTTTATTTACCAATTTGTGAAAACAAGAATACACAACAAAGCTTATCCAAATACAATTATATCTAATTTCTCTTTCAAGGTTTCAGTAATAACACATAGAAAAGATCCTCTATTGTCACACAGACATACGTGGCGTACGGCTACTTCACGTTTAGCTTGAATTCTTTGTCTCCTTTTATTTCGTGTTGTTATTCTTATCCGGGAATCTACAATAAGTTTAACCCTATCGTACAACACTGCTAGGTGTCTGTCTAGGTTTATATCGCTATATTTCCATCAAACGACGTGGTCTTCCCATCAGTTCTCCGTATCTGTTTATTTATTGTTGCTAATGGAGACAGACCCTTCCTGTTATGCTAATTACGAACATAGCATGTGAGATCGTCATATCTCGATGTCTGTGCAGGTGTACTCTTTAGGATATTTTTTGCTGTAAGCTTAAATTCGTGGTTTTTGCGAACATACAAAGTATTTTACGAATATTTACAAACACGTATATTTCGCGCTAGCCTTCTGATTTACCGCAATATTTTATAAAAGCGAAATACTAATAGTCTTAATGAGATTGAACCGCAAAAGTTAATCAACATATTCACGTAATACATATATATATTTCATAACTGACATAATCAGTATGAACAGGACTTTTAATTCGAATTGGTTATCAAAGGAGTTGTAAGAAACAAAATCATAGACGTATACGTATATACTGAGAAATGGCACCTTGTACATACTACCAGAGTCGGTATTCCCCCAGTGTGAATTACTGCGAACATTAAAGTGCAAGATTGAATAGGAGGTGTAATCTAAGGTTTCTGTGAACATAAAAATATACCTATAAAAGCTTGGCTTACAGTAAGTTACTGAAATATGACAATTTATGTCAAGATGTAATCATGATTGTTTTCGAGTTGTCCCGAATATCTCTCAAAATATTATCACCACTTAAATAGGCACGTTTACAGCACTACTGCTAAACTTATACAGATGTATCCATTATAACACCTTAAGATTAAATTTGATTTACAAACACTTCCATAATTGAAATAATTAAACAGAGAACAACAGAGGTCATGGTATTTTAATTGATTAGCAATATTTTACAACTTACAATATTAATACTTTTTGCAATTAAATTGCAAAAGGTCCGTTCATGTGAGTCGTGTATATCAAGGAAATGGTGTCCCATACCCCATATAGTGTGAGGCTCTTAACTAACAGTTCTTATGTACGAAACTTCTGTAATTTCCTACCTCATAACCTAATTGGATTAAGAAATGGTTCGCATTTGATTTAAAAGGGGTTTTTCTTAATCTTATTCATGAGTAAGACAGCCTTTTTAACCTTTCAGGCATAAAAGTGGAATCATTTGGTAGTGCAAATCGTCCATCAATAAAGCCCTTAAAATTCGTTTGTTTTAGTCTTTTATAACCTGCATGTATAACCTACCGTTATAGAAGAAGAATCTCGAGAAAGTTTATGCATTTTGACATAACAAATCCAGTTTATTTGGCAATAACACCTAGATTGTTAAAATTCGGTCTTAAACAAAGGTAAGAAATATTCTACATTGTATTAACACAATACTCTACGAATCCGCAACCAATTTTGAATGAAAAATTACATCAGTTAGAAAAAGGCAAAGTAGTATATAACAATATTTTATTCTTATATTCATGAAACCGTTACGATGCTTTCTTACTGTGAACACTTACTTATCAGTGTAAGAATATCTTCGCGCACAACACCTACGCTTGAACTGCTTCACTATATAGAATATATACCCAGGCTTTGATAATTTGCTGAAAAATTGCATCACTAGCCTTCCACAAGTTTCAATTCGACACTTCTATCACAGTCCTCCAACACTTTTACAGTTCCATTTAAGGGGGGTTATGATATAATTTAACACATCGAAATACTAAATGGCATCACCTCATACGACGCGTCAGTATCAAACCCAATCTCCCGAAAGCTGTTTTTCTCCTTTTCTATTTATTAACACGTTTCATCAACTTTTTTATAATTAATTTATTTTAGGTTGGTAACACGATTGGAAATACACAGAAGGAGGTAAATTATCGAAATAACGGAGTGTTTGTATATTCCTCCAGGACCAACACTATGTGTTCCATTGGGGCACAGTTTTTTTACTGAAATATGCTGATATATAATTTCTGAGTAACACTGAACCTTTCTGACCCGACATATTTTTGTTGGGGGTCTGAACGGATGGAAGGACGGATGCTAACGACACAGAATACGAACGACACCCAAAAATACTAACACCTTTAGTTAAAACATCCATGCGTTCAAGAAATCAGTACTAAAACATCATTAACTTGTATCCATACACCTGTTTTATAATAAGTAAGATACTTACAACAGTCAACAGGTAAGTTCGTGTCTGTTTAAAGTCAGACTTGAGTTGTAGTCCTGTGTTAATTGACTAGAATACCTACGTACGTGCAGTATATTTCATAACAGTATTATTTACAAACTGTTAAGGGATTTCAATTGAAATCGAAGCGGTTGAAGTGACATAAAATTATAGTGTATTCCTATAATTCATAGAACGTTAGAGATACATGTATGATACATATATTTATAAAGTATTGGTCTTTGAAATCAATTCAAAATCAGATCTTTATGAACAGTCAGCATTTCTTCATTTCAATCTGAATTATCTCTAACTTAAACCATTATATTTAAAAAATATATATACCTTGCTTATTGATGGGAAATATTTCGCATGCAATTGTGCATGTTTTGCTATCATAAATGTCAACCTAAAACATATCTGGAATTAGAAAAAAATGAATGAAACAATTTGTATTATAAATTTTATTTGCATGCCAAAATTATTTTTTTATTTACTTCAGTCCTGATTCCATATCTGTACCATTATAAGTAAGGTTTATTTTACATGTGTATCGTTTCAAGAGACATGTTATGCCGCCGTTAAATTGTTAATAGAAATCCCCAAACTTTTAATAATTACACCACTGTGACGTATCAACATACATTTTTACAACAAAGACAACAGTCAAATTAAGAGGTTAGTATCGTAAAAACTCCATGAATGGAACAAAAAACACCAAAAATGAAATAAAGTAGGTACTTATAACTACTGTATGTAAAATACAGTTATTGCTGGAAAATTAATATCTATGTTTAAAAGTTTCTAATCACAGTCAATTTGCTTCATTCACCAATGTTAACAAGTCTTACACCGAGTACCAATATATCTAAATATCTCCAATTCTATTTACAAGTAGTTGTTAGGGAGGAAGTGTGTTCACGTCTGTCATGGTAGAGAGATACCAAACACATAATTGAGTCTCGTCAAACACTTGTTCAGCCATCTTCCTTCAGGATTATCCTCGGTCAACTACCTGAACAACACATTGTATGTCCTTTCAGTAGGCTGAACATAGTCTGTAGGATAGCATTCTTTTTTAGTGAATAATATGAAGAATGTTTTATGGGATATATCATTTTAGATTTAGGATATAAAACAGATAAATGTTCAGAAAACGCTGGTTATTCTCAGCCAAAACAGTTCTCAATAAAGATTTTTAAGCAAATCTTCTTTCCAGTTCAATATTATTTTGAATTGCATTTGATTGTTAATCTGATTCTCTGTCTACCGACACAGACGTGAAACAACATCCTTGTCACTCTATATATGATGATGCCATTCGGAACAACTCGCCCGATCCTGTACTTCATTTTGGACATGTGCTTTGAAAAAGTGATTTTCAAAAATAAGTAGTATTAATGTTACACCAACTATAAATTCTGCATATTTCCCGCTGTATTTATCAGGTAGCAGTTCAGACTAGATTTTTTTCCTTTTTCTCCATGTTCATGTCTGTTCGATATGTATTTTTTTAATGGGACGTTTTCATATATTTACTCTAACGTCACTGTCATTGACAAAATGAAAACCTGGACATTTTAACTTTGTTTGTATTGTATTAAAGCATATCTTTGAATATTGTACCCTTAATGAAATACTATAGCTTTACGTCGAATTTCTCTAATTTTGACAAAAATCGAGGTGTTCTATCATTCACTAATTTGAGAAGAATACTAGCTGAACATCTCTGTCGTACATCTTCTTCTTCGGTACAATGAAACAATGAATCTTAAACAGTTTAAAACTAAAATTCATCTTTTTTCAACACCGAGAAAATAACCTCAAGTAAGGGAATTAATGAACGCTTGTTGTAACGATTCTCAGGTAACGTTTTTTAATTCCATAAAGGAAACTTGCTGATTGTTTGAGCCAGATCTAAATCCTAAATTATCATTAGCCAATGGTGACTAAAAACAAAATCTGAACTGCGGAATGTCTAAAATGTTCTTTTTCAACAAAGCATTGTTTTTTTCTTACAACTTTTTGCAATACAAGACTAATAATATACTGTATACAGGATCAGACGCGCGATGTTCCAAAGGACGATAAATGCAGTTGTTCCGAGATTTATCTAACCTTGGCTGTGAGTTGTACGACTCAGCATTCAAGGGAAGAGTCTCGTTCGGACACCAGACCGACATATTTACCAAAGTACGAAACTACATAACACACAATAAAAGCTATGTACATGCCTTGAATAAATCTCACATATCACACCAGGAATACAATGTCAACCCTCGTTAATCCAGCTATCACTTAACTGGTTGTACCACTATCCAGCATACACGAATTTGTTTGTTTCACTTTCCAGCCATCACAAG
Source organism: Mizuhopecten yessoensis (assembly GCF_002113885.1). Lineage (NCBI taxonomy): Eukaryota > Metazoa > Mollusca > Bivalvia > Pectinida > Pectinidae > Mizuhopecten > Mizuhopecten yessoensis. The sequence goes on from NW_018405829.1 coordinate 406,250, forward strand.
TAGGAATGTACCACTATTAAACATTCCTTAATCCGTTTGTACCACTATTCAGCCATTACACATTCCAGTTGCACCATTTTTCAGTCAGATTATATTAAGCTGGCGAACATTTTCTCGTTTTCCGTTCATTGCTATCCTAAGCATTCTTCCTACATCCAGCCATGTTATAAGTAGTTAAGCACGAGACCCTATTGTATAACTTAAAATACTGTTGGCATTAGGATATTCTCTTTCTACGTGAATTGTTATATTTCAACTATCAATGACGTTGACTACGGAATATTTTCACAAGTGCAAACACTACTGAATGATTTGTAACTGTACATCACACGAGTTAAGACTATAAGTTGTCTTTTATAAAGAACAAATCACTTATAATGGATGAACACTTGACAAATAATGTCATCAATTGTGCATCACATAGTGTTGCGCCAAGCATGACGTCACACTGAAATCATAGCGTTAATTTATAATCAATTTTTTACCAACAGTTATTCGAATGATTTGAATATTATGTTACTTTCACCTAAATTCCTGATGTATTAACATATTCAACAGCTATATTAAGATAACCGTGGTCGATTACTGCCATGGATAATCCGGCTCAAAAATGAATTACCAAACTCGTATTAGCAAAACCATACTTCACTTCTCGTCACTGAGAATGAACGCAGCTTTTTGTATCAGTTGGCAAACGTTCTAGAGAGCGTACCGAAAACAAATGCATACCATTTGTTTCGCTTGTAATATACGACTCTTAATTAAGTTTATTGTTTCGTTTTTCAGCATTGCAGTCGTAAAAAGGAAAAAACTATCTTGCTTTTATTTGGAATCATGCCCTATTTTTGGCGAACAAAATTAATCTTTCCCCTACACGAATTTCCGAACATGATGCTTATGTATTGTTTAGCGTATATGATACTCACTCGTCTCTTCCTCTTTCTTCTCGTACTCCTCTTCCTCCCTCCATTATCACTCTCCTCTCGTGTGACAATGTATACATGGTGGTGCGCGTATATTACAGAGACAGCAAAGGATATTTACAAATGAAACATTACAATATATGCATATAATACATTAAGAAGGGAGTTCACCTTGCATATTAAAATGTCAAACGCATTATCCAACAGGTAATCAAAAAATAGTTTGATAATAAAACTGTGTGATATTGTAGATTTTTATCTTTGGGAAAACAACAATCAGAGCGAAGTATTTAAACACGATTACTGATACTGACAACTGTTTGCATCGCTTGTTGACTGAAGGTGCATATGGCTCCCAGCTAAATACATGGTATATCTGATACAGCGCAGTCATGACATACAACATTTAATTACTGATATTGTACATGAAGAAAAGACTTTAAGAAATATTAAGACAATTGAAATATCTTTTCTTATATTACAAATTTTGAAAGACCTCGATTGCATTTACTAAATACAATAAAAATTTCAAATACGCATTAGCTCATCTCAGTAGATATGCTGAATAATACACATTGGATTTAATTATATATTACAACATAATCAAACAAATTTGTAGTCATCAAATAATTAGAATAGTATATTTCCATTTAAATAAGTTACACTATGAACAGAAATGTACTCGTCCTTTTTTACATGAATTGATTTACAAAATAAACCAAAAAGGCATTATGTTGACTAATGCATTCCATGTTAGAAGAGTTTGAAGACCGATGTACTATGTTTGCTGATATCAGCAGGAGCACGGACCAGACAGGACGTACACAGTAAAACAAAAGGCACGCCGCCCAACAGGTATACTCTACGCACTAATTTAAACGTGGTAACAATAACATTAGTATTTCTGATATAAACAATGAATAAACTTAACTCCATACAAACTAAAAATCTGTATTTCGACCCCTTTGTTATTCTATGAATATGATTTATTTTGATATATCATGAAATATTATAAAAAGTCCCCGAAAACTCCATGTTCTAACAATGATCTATCATCAGTCAACAGCTATTTTGATCTGCCGGTGGTTAGGTGTTGGTTTTTCATTGCGTAACACATATTACTGTCGCTTTCTCTGAATGCTATGCACTGAATCTATATACAATAAGTGATGCTGCTAGAAACGTACAATAATATGACAGGATTGCTAATAAGATATGTTGCCAGGTAACAATAAAGTGTTGCTAGGTAACAGCAAATTAAGAGTTGTTGGATGACGTCTTTTTAAAGCGTTGCCAAGATATAGTTCCACCTAACGTTATCGCTAGGTGTTGCTCTCCGCTACGCTAAGCGTTTTGGTGCTGCTGATCTAGGTCGTTGCCATTCTCTTCGATACTCCCGTTGGTTTCGTTGTGTTTGGAGTGTCCATTGAGGAACCGCAGTCCAGGGAAATCCAAGGAGGGCAGAGAATGCCTGGGAGACGATCGGGTAGATGAACAACCTTCGTCTAATTCCGTGATCAGAGAAAGTGTCGAACTGTCGATTTTAACTTTACACTTTTTCTTGCCGATCGTGGCTGCAACATGGTAAATGGATATGCTATATTGTATTATCGAGGTTTTTCCATTGGAAAAGAAGAATATGTATATTCAACACAAGTTGGCGATATCAATGTGAACATGTTGGATACAGTATCTGTTTGTATTTTGTTTTGTTGCCCGATCACTGTTATAAGATGTTCTGGTAATAAAAACCAAAAACAACCACGAATACTAGTACATGTATTACTCTACTATCACATATGATATTTGCTCTGGTATATATATATTTGATGGATTACTAAAATAGTAGTATTTTGGTGTAGGAGCACGTAGAACAAATCATGTTGAATTCAGAACTTATTCATTAAGGAGATATATGTAATATCTATATTTGCGTTTGCATCCACAGCTTTTTTTAAATTGCTTAGCTTGTTTAAATTAAGAATGATTATGCGTTTTTGCACTGCTTCTATGAATAACTAATTAAACACTCGTTGTGTTTTTCAATAAGGGTACCTATGTAATTATGTTTAGATGTGTTGTCAGTCCCTAAGACAGTTGGAGTCAAATAGACACGATGACCCCAGATATTACTGGCCACTTATTGACCATTTATAGCGATATCTTACTGAAATGTCAAAACCTAAATAAGTAAGCATGTCATATAATCCTAGCAGGCACATTATTGCGAAAATAGGTTTATCGGAGAGAGAAAAAGAAAAACTATCTGTAAATAGAAGAGTAGATCAAGTATGATCGCTTTTGTATCCTCAACAATATTACACAGAAGCAAACCGCCCATTCCGAAATGTGGTCAAATATCATTCACCTCTTACGATCGTCCAATAAAAAGCAGCATGCCTATTATTTTATAACTGCCCTGATATTGGAAGATCTGCTATTTATCAGAGTTATCTTTCCTAGTTCACCTATCTATCAAATGTGAATGATTTTATAATCTTCTGTTTTCTCGATGTATTTTCACAGGAGAGTAATTTCCAAGTTAATTCAAGTTGTGATTTATTTAATCTTTCACGAGTATTAATTTCCTAATTAATTGCTATATTTATTAACACATTGTCTTCGCAATCGCGAAATGAAATATGCACGACTAAAAGTTACAGACATAGCTCACAGAAAAGATACAAAGACTTGAACTATGCATGTAAAGCACTGCAGCATAACATACCACGTCCTTGTGCCAAGGAAATGATACGATTAAAGACAAGGCAGTTAAGACAGTTAAAGAAGAATAAAAAACAATTCAATCAAATATATTCATACAATTTTACACAGAATAAACAGTCCTATGGGGTTGTAAAATATAATAATCGTGAAATGAAAGAAGGGAAAACTGAATAATAGTAAAGAAATGTTGTTTTATATTAATTACATTTATATTGTTTTTTGATTTTACTTACGTTGATATTTTTGCTCTGCCTTGAGACAATGATCGATCTTCCATTCGTCTAGACCTTCTGCTAGGCACAGACGCTTTAACGCGTTGCATTGATACTGCAATATAAAACAAAGGGATTTAAAAAATTAAATAAAGATGGTGTTAATCTTCAAACAGGTTCTGGTCTTAATGAAATCAAAACAAAAACAAAGGCAAAATCTAAGCGTTTGAAAGACTGAAGAGGATTCACTGGATCTGTTGTTTAAGCAGGTTTAATATTGCACTAAACGCATATTGATAATCCGAAATTAAACCGGTATTGTGAAAACATTATCCATCGTACGACCAAATATACATCCTTTTTTATGTTTTTTTATTTTTATTTCTAAAGTCTTCATCTAATCTCCAGTTTATACATATAAGGGCCAAGCTATTCAAATCCATATTTACTTAACAAAATCTTAACTAAACATCCAATATCTTTTCAAACAGATAGAAATTCAGAAATTATTTTCTTGAGGTATTTAAAAAGATTATCTAAAGATGAAAAAAAAAAAAATCTTTGTAAATATCAATATACTGTACTTTGTACCCCTGCACGTTGTGCCGAGAAACTTAGCCATGTACAAACGGATGTGTCAAAAACAGAATAAAGAGAAGTAGTATAACCTGCACTTCAGCCCCGTAGTAATTGTTTACACAGACGCATTAGACATGCAGCAATCACTGTGTTTTTTAACCAATCTATCAACATGTTGGAGCTGTTTGTTTTCTGTATGTGATCCTAGAGCATAATTCATAACGATGAGAATATCAGCTGTCGACAGGAAACATTTACAAACAGCAGCAACCAGGGTTTCCGGTATCTGCATTCAGGGTTAAAAGAACAGATATTTTAAACTCTGTCTTTCAAATCTGTCCATCAGCATCATTAATTGATATTTTCTTGACTAAATAAAGACTATTGAAAGTATATATATACCTTTAAACCTCGTTTTGAATATGACGATGTTTTTGTCTATATTATTTATTTATTTTATAGAATTTGAAAGGATTGTCCATAATGTTATTTGATAAATGTTTTATTCAAACATTTGACTTACTGGGACATTATTGCAACGTACAATATTGTACTCACAACCAGACTGGTTTTCTATTATAACCATATGACATCACTAAACCAAATTACAACTAACTAAAACTAACTAAAATAGTTGATAGTGGAGAAAAATGCGTAAATCATCTATTTTGACTTTAAGTGATCTTGTACAAATTCGCAGTAAGCATCAGTATCAAATCAAAATATCACACATACAATTATTTATAAATAAAGTACGACACACAGAGAGAAACGTTAAAGAAGGTAAATCCGCAAAATTAAGCTTGCGCGAAATATAAGTAATCCGCAGTTTAACTCCCTAGAATTCATGACAACATTGGCTCTCTTCCTCTTACAGTTAACTAAGAACGCAAACACCATGAAATTACGTTAATTAAGCTTCAATGAGTTAGCAACGGAGTTGTGGAGTCTGAAGCCTTACGTAAAAGACAGCGAGGTCAAATATGAAAAACAAAAGCTTTAATTTCAAGGTCAGAACAAATATCACCCTCCCTTAATGTGATGTAATGTAAGCTATGATTGTAGCAATAAGCATGATGATTACACAGGCCAAACTTTGAAAGGAACGGTGCAGACGTTTTGAATTAGATTGTTTGGTGTTTTGCATTCTCGTAATATCTATGATCATTTGAGGACATTTGATGATGATGCCATTTAAATGCCCGTCCTTACCACCACCCAAATCAATATGAAGGTAACGTAGAGAGAAGTAAGAACAAATGTTAAAGACTTTAGTGTGTCTCGGTCAGAGGACAGAAAGCAAACGTTCCCCTCTTGGGTGAACCCAAATGCTAAAAGCGAAATGATTCCCAAATGTTGCAATTAGTGAATTAGATATTTCTTATATTATATATTGTTGTTACATAGCTTTACCGATTCATTTGATGACGTCACCGAATATAACATCACTATTAAAACTGCTTTGTATCATCCGTTTGAAGTGTCTTTCAAACAAGATTAAAGTGTTTTAGACTGTTTGTTAAGAATCTATTTGCTCTAAATTACTTCCTCGTTCGTAAGGAATTTTATAAACATGTATATGTATGTACATCACGCTAATTGTATACACTAGTAATACCTTTAGAAAGGATGAAAACGGAAACTTTTAATTACTAACGCATTAGGCTAAGTTAGGCTAAGAAAACCACTTACCTTAAATATTTGCATTCTGACTTCCGCCTCCCTGAGATTATGCTGGATCTTCTTCTTACGACTATAGACAAGCTTTAACCGGAAGTGTTCATGGTCCTTCACAGCCACAACCAGACCTGTCGATCAAAGAGTACTAACTCAGTGTTTAACCAAACATAAACAAAATCTCTTATGGAATTTTGCGAACGTCATGGTACAAGTAGCAATGACAGCATACAGCATACAATGTAACAACGTGGACGCAAGACCATCAAAGAGGGTCGTCTAACACTGTCAACCATATATTTGGTCCTTTGTGACCAACAGTCCTTTCCTGGATTTGCCGGATGCCCTGAATGAAATATCTAACCGTTCTGGGAGACCTGATATCGCCTCCTGTATTGTCCTTACCTCAAGATGTCCTTCCTTTTGGTTTGGGTTCACTTTATCTGCCAAAACGGATTTGCATAGGAATCAAATCAGTACCTGCACACTTCGTACTTCTGTGCCAGTTTAACAAAGTGTTTAGTAGCGATACATTTGTACTCTGTCACTCACAGGTTAAGTTTCTCCATAACTTTGCATCATTTCATTTCATAACCTTTATCAGTGCAAGCTAGAAACATCAGTTGCAAGTGTACGGGTAATTTATTGTACATCTGAAGACATAACTAAGATACTTACTTCAGAAGGCACAGACCACTTTTCGCAGAAGGCATAACACACTTACTGTCGAACACAGAATAGATAGAAGAATTACATCACTTAGTACAGAAGACGGACAACACTACAAAAGACACCAGATACGTAAATTTACTATGGAAGGCATAACGCACTTATTATAGACGTCGTAGAACGCTGTAGTAGACAAAGACTTACTGTTGACTACCCGGATGACCCTCCAAGGGAGCAGAAAGGCCAGTATGAAAACAAAGTCCCTGGTATCATACATTGGAAGGTACACCATCAGACAGGTGTCAACAATAAAGGACGTAATCACAATGAACGCATCGAATACCTGCAAACGACAAGTGTATTTATATTCTTTGTTTGTAAGGCAACAAAGCATAACAGAGGTTCACGTGCATGTTAAATTTGTTTTCCTCTCCTTTTTACCAAGGAAAGTTTAAAATGAATATTTACATGAATATTCTTTGCATGTAACTAAACTCCTTAGTCATCCATTTCGATTAATTGGTTGAGCATAGTGTCATTGAACTTCAAGACACAAGATGTCGAATATCATTATAATGTTGCACAAATAAATGTACACAATCTCTTTACAGCTGTTCTAATGACACAACTTCTTCAATATATCTTTGCCGATGTTAACTACGGTTTATATGTGTTTTTACACGCACAAGTAAGTGGTACGATTACCAGTGTATTTCCTAATCACAGGACTGTGAATGTCTTACTTTAACATCAAGCAATAGCAGGGAGTCTTGACTACCAATTACATATCAAATATTACAAATGTATTATTGCACTGCTATGATAAAGTTTTAAGTTTTAAAATATCTACCGGTTTATATAGAGAAGCTTTACAATCAGTATGTACGAGCAGTTGGATCTTTTGAATAAAACAAAACAAAACGAACGTGGTTTTTAAACACCCCAATTCCGTCCACATCCATGTAAAGGTTTAACTGTATCTTGAACTTAAAATATCGTTAATTATCTTTATCACGTCGAAGATAGGTACATACAATCAAACGAAGAAATAATTTTAGTCCAATCATTCTAAACTTAAACAAACGGTAGCATTTTTTCCCTTTGATAATTAATATATTAAATATCATATTTCACAGATGATGTTATTCAGGCAATTCATGTAAGTTGGAGTTACAATAACAAATTTTCAATTGTTTCAAAATGATCAATTGGAATGTGAATATCACCGCGACTACAGGAAAAAATACGTTGAGGGATGAGGCAGCTTACAGAGTGATATCAGGGACAATAACAGTTTAATGATATCCTCTAAAAATTGTTATATTGTTCAAAAGATATGCTTTCAGAAAAATCACGATATCTGTTGCACTTACCTCGAGACGTCGATGAAAAAATATACAACCTGCACATAGTGCCTTGAGTATGGTCTGAAATGATGCAGAACAATTGCAATAAATGCGTATTCAACTCTCCATCGAATATATCTCATATAACAGTGAACGTCACATTGATATATAAAAAAAACAGCAAAGCAAATAGATTAACAAGTCTTAAAATTACAACAAAACTTTTATTATATTGTGTTTTATTATAAAGTCAGCAACATTCACAATGTTATGACACAAGACAGCTTTAAATGTTCTGTATATAAGGAACGTCGCTGATTGACTGTTGATGACGTGAGTCGAGATGCTGGCCCCTAATTGGTCAAAGTTATCTGAGGAGTTGCGTTCCTTGGCTCATTAGACAGTTAACAGCAGATCCAATTCGATATGTAGAACCCGCCAACTTTCATCCCCATTTATATTTAATCAGTACACAAATTTCCAGGCTTCCAGTATTTTGACATTGCGTTTTTTGTCAACCCCACTTAAGCAAGCTCATGTAATTGGTTATAGTATTGTAGTTGCTACCATGCTTGGTATATTTGTAACTACTTTGAAACTATTTGTTTTTCCAAGTAAATACACGTTTTTGTTAGAAGCAACGTGGTGGTTTTATCAGTAAAAAAATTACAAATGTCACTCTTTGGCTGGCCTTTTTACATTCTCATTTTTTGTTGGAGCTCTTGTTGTTATGAGTACAGAGGCATAAATGACCTTAATATGATGAAATAGTATATAGCAATCCTGACTGTAACAGCTAACCGTGAGGTTTACTCTTATCTTCTCGTGAGTATTAAACAAAGGGCACAAGGATACCATGAACGCCTTCACCAACTTGTCAGAAATTGAGGCAATCGATTTAAGAAAGAGGAACAAAACAAAACTGAAAAGCTGAAATACAGTTTAACTGACTGCCAGAAACAGACAAAAACATTTAGAAAGAGACATGATTAAAGGACTTATGACAAACGAAAAATAATAAAAGTACAAACCTCTAATAATATAATCCCTAATATAGATATACTAGCAAAATGAAATGCATGTGCTATGTCTTCCTGTATGCTTTGTCCTTTAGAATGGTGATGTTCATTGACGGCAGCGTCATCCACTATAAAGTGATTGTCAGAAGTCTGTGCCGCGTGTTCCGTCGTCTTTGTTAAAGTCCTACGGTAACGATTCGTTATGTTGTTTACATTGAGGTTTTCCTCCTCAGTGTGAGCTAAATTATACTCTGATATGTTCCACTGGATAGATGCTGCCATAAGCATATCAAACACTTCCGGAAACTGCTTCCCAATCAAATAGTGCTGATGCTGACTCCTCATGTTCTTTAAAAACGTAGTCGTGCTCTCGGTTAATTTTTCATTCTCTTCAAGAGTTACTGAAAATAAACCGTAAAGCCACGATTAAAATCCATATAAAAAGTATTGTTCTTCAATACCATAATACCAAAGCATACATTTTTAATTGTAACATCGGTATTTGCATCCATTGTGACGTCACAATGAACATAATAACAATTTGCATCAAAAGGCAAAACTTATGACGTTTTATTTTTATTTTTGACAGCCTCAATATGTACAAAATGGTCATTGCACATGTACGTTTGTTAAAAAATATGTCATTTCCGTCACATCTTCAACTAATCTCACTGAAGCCCGTGTCCTATAAATCATTTTTAATGGTGGACGTGGTCGAGTTCCTCTTTATGTGGGGCTATATATCATCTCCATAAGTAGGCCAGTTGCTTTTAGGTATCTCTTTTTAATTGAATGCTGCCCTACATTTAGCAATTCTGAATGGATTTTGTCTATAATTTATTTCATACGGATTCACCAAAATGAGTAAAAGGATTAATTTAACTGAGAGATGAAGGTCATCGTATTATATTTTCCTCAACGGCTATCTAGTACGATGGTATGACCTCCTGATACTAATTTAGATTAAACCTCAGTATACCGGCAAAACTTTACTTTTCCGTAGAATTTATTCTTTACAGTAGGTGTCAGCATCAGAAGTGGTTACACATATAAAATGAGTGTGAATTAATAAAATAACATTTTGAAAAACATCCTTTGATCATATTTGTTTGAACAATTGCATCTCACCTCTTTCATTGTAGTATCTTATGACCTATGTAGATTGATATTTCATTTCGTCGGTAACGGTTAAATCGTTGTATTTTCTTTCTTTTTTATATTTTTTCTATAAATAATATCTTTAATATTGTGTAAATTTAGAGTTAACTCGTAAGAGGTACTTTATCGATGAATGTCTGTGTAGGATTCCTAAGCTATTCACTCCTTTGACCTTGTGTAGATTTAAAGTTATCTCCCCTAGTTATTTGTCTGGGTCGCTTTCCTTCTTAGATACCTGTATACATGACTTTGGCTTAGTGTAAATATAAGGATGTTTTTCGTTTTAGGATACCAATATAATTCATACCTTTGACCTTATGTAGATCAAGCGTTAGCTCCCCTAGTACAAGAGCACAGTCCGTTATACACAACACGACGACAGTCAGGAGCATGTACTTGCTCTTAAAGAATTGGTAGCCCTTTCTTCTCCACCTGCAACATCAATGGTGTGCGTTAATGAGATGATACGATAATAAGTATTACCTCAGGATTTGTTGGCATACATTAATGAGTATCACTGATGCTAGGTTGAACATGAGAGGAAAGTTACAGTAACAGTCTCCTCATTGTTCTTTGTTACACAACATAACAACAAAATATGGGTAATGTCAACGCGAACATTTCTATACCGCAAAATAGTTCTCCCTAAAGATATGAAACAAGAAAACGTCCAAACTCCCTTTTATAACATTTCACAAGTCAACGTTAATGTGTAGCATGGCTTCACCTATGCATATATATATGCACTGTACTGATAAATCGCAAGGTTTAAGGTAATAAAGAATGAATGACCTCATTGATGAATATCTCACTGGATAAAAAAAATCATTTTCTAGCAAATGTTGACGAGACATTAATGTTCCACACTCTCATTAAATATGATATTATTAGTAGGATCAACTATTTCTCATAAATCAATATTTCAATAAGAAACATGTACCAGTTTCATGTTTGTTGAATCATTAATTTAATAGATAAGGGGGGGGGGGCATTTTTATCTTTATCAAAAGACTTTATCCACTTATTGCCCTGGTGTGGGGTAGACCTGAAGAGTTGTTTCCCCGAGATAAATCATGATTCATCGAGGTGGAACAACTATTCAGGTCTCCCTCACACCAGGGCGATATAAGTGTTTTATTATTTCGAAACTCCATCTGTGGAGTCTGTGTACATTAGGCAATGTAACGAGCCCCTGTATGGTCACTCTTGTGACTGACCTGTTCGCCCTTATTTCATTAGGTCTGGTAGCATATATATACTCAAAATACCTATCACCGTCAGTGTTGTGATTTTACATCAAATTAAACAACAATAATAGCCCTTCAAGATCTTCAGCTGAGCTGTTCGGAGAGGGGGAGGGAATCTCTCGTTCGCAGCCATTTTCGATGTTTATGGTGTCGTCCGGAACACATCGGGCGTTAGAGAGTCTCACAAAGAGAGACAAATCGTCTGGTAAAATGTGAGGGGTTCCGAGAGGAATACTCGACAAGGAAAATGAAGACTCGATATTTTAAAATCATGTCATGTGATGTGTTTAAACCAATCAGATACGCTGTAAAATCGATGAGGAATAATAATATATATTCCTGTTCAGCAACTAGCCTATTTCCTTAATAAGCTAATTGCTGAACAGATTAGCATATCACAGTAGATGCTACTGTGAATATTGCCAATGTCAGCTTTGTATGGCATTCTAGGCGAGGACATGGCGTGGGGCATCCATCAAAGCAATAGCACTTTACGAACCGGCCCAATTATTTTGATTTCACATTTTTTGTTAGATTGTGAACACGTCAAATTCAGAGCTCGCCTCATAGAAAATCACATCTCTTATAATATCGAATTTGAAAACAATTCTTTTTGTCGACTGTCAGTTATTTCTGGGACCAGAAAAAATAATGGCAAAATATCATCAAAAAATATTTTATGATGAAATTAACATTAGAATGAGATACTAGTTGTTTATGGAAAACGGTTTCAAATCTATAGATTTTTAAATTCCATTGGTTTTTCTTGGGATGCCTTTACGAGATAACCAATTAAGGTAAGATTCGCAAAACCTGATCGTCTACTTCGTTCAAATCTTAAAATGGAGAACCAAATTAATTGGGACAGATGTGTGCGCGTATTTGCGCTTCTTCGATTAATTCATACAAAGATACTATGCGAGCATACCATAGGACACATCAGCATTAGGCAGACCAAAATGGTTACAAACGGAAGCTAGACGTTCCACATGTCTGTTTTCACAAGTAGTCATCCCTTACCTGGACATGATGTGCCACAACAAGCAAGATACTCATTAAAATGTATGCCCATATAAGTAGTATATACCGTCAGGCAGCAATGCCATGTACATGTAAGCAAGAACTAGGATCAACATAATAATCTACAAAACCGTGTTGCTTTTATTCCGTATCATGCAGTGTTCATACAAGTTAGGGGAAACGTGAGTACAGGGAACAAAAATATAAAGAAATGACACGTTCCTGACTCATTTTCCGTATGCAAGACGTGGGGAGGGAATACGTCTACAATAATCTCTCCTCTTTTTCACTTAGAACATCCTTCTTTCTCATACAATGAGCTTGACCTAAGAATGAGAAATGTTCACCCTGATTTCTCCTCTACGACACTCTGCACATTCTTGTTTCCCATACACCGAGCTGGAACTATGGAGGAGAGAATCGTAACCTTATCCTCTACATCTCTTTACAAGCTCTTGTCCTACGACCATTGTACAGGACCTTGGGAGGGGTAAAACATTGCCCTAATACCTTCTCAGCATCATTTTTCATGTTCATATCTATCACACGTTGCACCTTGCTTATACCAGGGGAGATGAAATGTGTATATACAGGGTGCCCGATTTTGGCTAGAAGATAATCGACTTTCTCCAGATACGACCTCAGTTATGAGATTAGGTCTATTGCTCGTAGCTTTTACCTTAAGTTTTATAATTAAAGCAAACTTTTTATAAACTCTATGCATCCTGCTAACACTTTAAAAGTGATTAGAACGTCCTTCATGTTCTATAAATACTTGATTAAGTCTGCAGTTTTAAAGTTATACGATGCTTGATCATTTTCCAAACTGAAATGGTGTTGAAATTGACAATGTTTGTTCCACAATTGACGTTCTGTAATCGAAGTAAGCGTAATAGGTTATGATTAGAGACGCCGACTTTGTAGAAAAATTAGTATTTGCTACAGAGCATTGCATACTCCGACATCAAGACAATGGTGGTCAGCACAGTACCGTTACATGTACCGAGACTCGTAACGTGACGACTGAAACTTCACGATAGTTAACTTTCTCCCTCTGTTGTAACATTCCAGCCTGTCCCTGCTTATTGAGTTAACATATCGTAGTTGAATCGCTTTTCCAGCGCCTGGTCTTAGTTTGAAGTATCCAGGTTCTTCTTCACAATTAAACCACAACTGTTTTCAATCGTTTTCTCTCCACGTTGTAAGTTCGACCACAAAACTTATTAATGTGTTGATTTTTATTAATAACATCAATTGTGACGTCAGACATTAAAACATATTCATAACGGTATGACAGTATGACGTCAAAGTTCATGTTATAAGTATTGGGTAATGATGACGACATTGCACACTTGATTATCGTCAGAGAATTTGCTTTGCGAATATTTTCATAATTGCGTATTTTACTAATATATACCGTTCCCTGTGGTTCGTTATATATATATTTACTGTAAAAAACATATTCATTGTATCTAAAGGGGTTCATTATATCACAAACATGTGTTACTAAGAAGAACTTATTCATTGTGTCGTTTAAGTTTCAATACAAATGTATAAACCGTAGCTACTACAATTAGTGTTTTTTTTATAAACGTGTTTTTCTTTAAAACAAAACCCCACAATAACTCGTTCTCCTGAAGTTTATAATAATTAGTAACAAGATTAAATGAAGAGATTTAATCCATTGTGTTGTCATGGGTTCCATAAAGATGTGGTTGGCTGAATAGAACAAATACGAGTATGTTGTGTCCTTTGAGGCTCAATATCAACGGGTTTTTAATACAAAAACTCATGTACAGTTGCTCATATTGTCAAGTTTTATTTCTAATTTTGCAAATTTTGCGAATGTGTTAAAATTCACGAAATTAAAACCCTCGTGAAGTTCGTCGGGCTGTTCGATGCTAGTTGTAACAAACACTCGAAACTCTTTGCGAGGTGTTCCGAAAAGCATTTACAGAAATTATAATTCGAGAAATAAAACACGTATGATTAAGTTCCGGAAACAAAATCGCGAAATTTAACAACAATAAATTATACAGTAATTCAGTATAGCTTTGTCTTTTTATCGACATCCTATTCTGAAAAGAAAATTGTGAGATATAAATCCGGAAAGTTATTGTTTATCCCCGCCTCAGCTGTCATCGGAATTCATCGTGTGGTATGTTGATTTAAACTCGGTTATCCAGCGATAGCAACCAAAACAAAATACGGTAAAGTAATATGTAGTGAGACTATAGAGTCTGTGCTGTGTAACTTGACGGTTCTGGAATCAACGAGGTCGTTCCAAAAGTAAATATTGTACCTACATGCAATGATGTATTACATGGCAGTAATTCTGTAAGACACATGGAAACCTTGGATGAGAATTGGAAGTAGAGTAGGGAACAAATGTAGGGAGGAGGGGTGAATACATGGGAGGTAATAATAACAAAATCTATTAATTAGCATAAACAAAATGGCGGAGCAAACCCGAACGCACGATTCGCGTCCATTGACTAATATTATCCTATATTTGCAGAACAATCCTATTTAAATCCAACGAAATTGACAAAAGAACCCACATCGATCACTAAGCATTAGACATGTATGATATAAAATGAATAAACGTAACATTTCATTTCAGTTAACTCTAAAAAAAACTACTACGATGTGATAAAAAGAATATCAATCAGTTTATGTTAGAGGTACTTTCACAGCAAGCAACCGTGCACCTGTGTCACAATTCTCATACAAATTTATACAACGTCAGCTCTTTTACATCACACGCACGTCACATGATTTTATATCACCTGTAAAAACACCATATACAGTAGCACGAGACATTTAAATGAAGAGTGGCACTATATGTTCGTGTTACCTGCATATATAACAAATCGGTAAAATTATATACGCTAGTGTTTTTTAGTAATTCATAGTAAAACTAAACAGATTCCAAATCGATTGTGTTCGAGGCAAACCTTCAAAACGTCTTTTTCGTTGTAGTTAGACTATATTAACACGAGATCGTTATGAGAGGCAGGTCAAAAGGTCAAAGTGACACCGAACCATTGCGTTCATTATCTAAATAAATGAATTTATAGTGGGTTGCAGCGCAAAGGTGCATAAACATGTAAACGTACCTAACGAAGAAAAACTGCGCAGAATGAAACGCAAATGTATATCCTTTCGAATCAGTAAAAAAGGTCATATTCGCGAAATTCATGTTAATGTAAAAAAAAGTATGCGTTAATACGATACCGAGGCTCAAGCCGGAACAACACTGCACACCGTTTTTATCTTACGTGATAGATAGTCCGATATTTTGTTGATAAAACAATGTACATTGTACATGTACAAGACGTCATATACGTCGGCGCTTTCAATGAATCTGCATATTAGTCCGGTTCTAATGTTCAAATACTTTTTATTCCAACTTGCACTCTAAATTTTATAAAATACATTTGCAGAACAGCATAAATCTATATCTGTGTTTCTTTTAATACTTCATATTTTACAAGTAAGAGCATCATTGAAAAAATGTATAATTGGGAAAGAGTGAGAAAGAGGCAGAACGGCTAGATAAACGATTTCAAGTATGTTTTGGAAATATGATACATTATATGAGAAAACAATATGATTTTGAGTTTGTACAAGTGATTTTTTCTCGACAATCACATGTCTAATATACGACGTGTTTCAGAATAACTATATAAATATGAAATTGTAATTGTAAGCCGCATTAAGATTAAGAAATAGTATGCAAGAAATATTGTTTTTATTACATATGTATCAAAGTTCTCCAAAAAATTACTCATACTTGATCCTGAAGTTGGTTACTAGTTCCTAGTTCCGTTTCAGATAAACGGAACTAGAGTATGGTTCCCAGTTCCGTTTATTTTAAACGGAACTACATGCATGGTCTTGTTCCCAGTTTCGTTAATCTTTTATGGAACTAGGAAGCAACTTCAGTGTCCCTGCTTATTTCATATAATATTTTACATTGCTTCCCGAAAACGATCACCGGATGCAAAGAACGGATTGATGACGAAACGTTGCCATAACAAAAAATGGCGCATAAATGTTCGGAATCCATTCTTGTTTTGAATTGATAAGCCAATGTAATGTGTTCAGTAAAAAAGTACATACGGCAACCAAATCAATACATTGTATATAATACAATATAATCTGTGTTATATGAACCCTTGTACTGAATGACATAAAAACTGTCTGTTTCACTATGGTAAAATTGAGCAGAAATATAATCATACAGTAGATCCAACATAACGACCGACAGGCGAACGAGAATGATCGATGGACGAACAGATCATATATCACGAACATAAATATATCCGTATTTGAAACATTGCATGCGCTTTTGCATTTGCTTCTAAAAATATATATAAGAAAATAATTCCTTGAAAAATAATTAAAATCTACATCTACTAATACATATTGTAAATTTAATCAAATTTAGAGCAGTTTTGAACAAGAAGAAATATCTAAACACTTACCCACAGAATATGATCTTTTGTATTCCCTTTCTGCTTTGCGTATAAAAATCCATTTTTTATTTATGCAGGCTAGATGCTTATGATCGGGTCAAACAGTTGTTTGTAAATGTAGGATACGATACATACCTATATTTATATACACACATTCCGACATGGAATTGTAGTACTTTTAACATGTGGTTAATTTCAAAAATAGAAAGTGCATGATAAATAACAAATTTATATGAAAATGTCATGTGCATCCTTACATTAAAGTACGCTTTGTACTTAAAGATTGAGGTCATTAGGTGCTTACGTAAATAAAAATTCAATAAAAAAAAAAACACTTTTATTTCAGCTCACTCGGCAAGATTATTTTCAGCCTGCTCCCTTCAATTCTCAGCCACCCCATCTTCCCCCTCAACTCGCCCTTTTCAGACCTTTCCTCACTAACTCTCCTTTTTCATTTAACATTTCCTCCGTCACCTCTCTTTCTTCTCTTCTCAGGCCTGTTTCTAGTCCTGCCAGATTTCCCTTAAATCCCTCCTTTCTTAGCTTGTCCCTTCTTTCAGTTGTTTTTCAGCGCTCCTTTTCGTCCTGTCTAAGTCTATTTTTCTTGTCCCTTTTCATCCCGCCGTCTTTCCATACAGTCGCTTCCCAGCCCCTCTTCCCTATTTCTCTAACAATTACAGCCTACCCGCCGCCGCCGCCGCTTGACCCCCCGCCCTTCTCAGTTCATCCCTCTAACTCTCATATTCTTTCCTAGTTAACGTTCATTACACGACTATCCAGCCCTCCTCCCCTGTCGTTTGACTCCTTTCAAGTTAGCCTGTTTCCTCCCTAACTAATATCGGTCGGTAAGCTTCATTCTCTATACCATTACGTTTTGTTTTTAATACTTTTAACTCATGTTTTGTTATCCCAATATCTAAGCAGAAAACGCTTTGTGTTATCTACGCAGTGTTAAGTGTTCCTTTGGATGTTTCTAATGTTACATCTGGGTTAACAATCCACTCAGGACAAGTGTGGTAATATTCATTTTTGATTCTACTTGATGCGGCACCTGTGGTTTTCAAAGGAAAACATGGACCTGGTTTTGTAATTGACGGGTATCAAACAAGCTTTTGTATTACCACAGCTTCAACATGATCATTTGAACGGGTCATATTTCAACATGAGCTATATATTCTCTGGCTGGCTGGCTGAACAGCTTCAGCTAACATTATATGCCCTTGTTAACTTTGAACAGACACACACGTAGGAAACATACAGTGACCAATATTTCTAAGCTCGACGAGAAAATATCTATTAAAATTGATTAATGGTGTACAAAAATATAAAAGATAGCAAAATTGTAATAAAATTCAAAATAGATAGTAGCTATGTAAAGCGTAGTACATCTATAAACACACACAAAAATGAATTTTATGTCTTTACATATAATTTAAGTGAAAGTTATCCTACAACATTAAATAATTATGTAACTGTTCTTCAAGTGCTACAATGTACCAAGGTGACTGTATGAGTAACGTTAACTTGGAGTAATGCCCTGGTTGAGTGCTAGAGGCTATCTACCTACCTGCCGAGGTTTTCTTTTGGAGGGTCGATATCTTGCTGAAGTTCCTCTTCGAGTTCGTTCTCGATCTTTTCCACGTACCCGTGTGTTTTGGCCAACACTAAAGTCTCCGCAACTAATGTCTGAATCACGCAAAGAATAAGCATTGTTTAGGCACCGAGGCGCTGTACATAATCTCCGCCAATAGTAAAACAACCATTTTTGGGAGATTTGATCGGACATACAAGGTCATTGATGTTGAATGTACCACACACTCGTCACGGCACCAAACATTACTATTGTATATGTATGTACCAATAACTGGTCACGGCACCAAACATTACTATTGCTTTCGTATGTAATATGGACTGGTCGCATCACTAAACATCACTACTGTATATGTATGTACCAATAACTGGTCATGGCGCCTGATTTTACTATTTGTTTGGCAGATACATGTGCCTTGGTCATTCATAGCACCAAATCAGACAGTAGCTGTTGCATGCTCGGTGACTGATCGCGGCACCAATCTGTAACTGTACTGGGAGAACTTAACGTGCTTGACTGACCTGTAGATAAACTGGCTACAACAAAAAATACATGTCGCTACGGTACATACCCTTATCGCACTGTCCTTTCGTTTGCCATAGCGTCTCTGTCCAGGGTTAGCCCTTTGGCTGTTCAAGTTTCCAATCCCTGGAAGCATTTATTAGTTGCAGTGTCATCCACCCAATAAAGTCCCGCCACATTCATGTAGGTCACTGTGGGGCCGTCTGCAAAACACAAGGAAGATAACTTATAAAGTAAATGGATTTCAATGAAACTTTTAAGCAATAGACAAAAGTGCCTGATGAATTAGAGACCATCGTAGGACATAACGTACGAATTTTCCGGCACGACGTTGTACATTAGTGAAAGATTATCCTCTTTAAACTTACTATTTCTTTTGTACAGAACATTTCGAATGATTTCAAAGTACAAATATGAGACCAATCCAACCTTTCAATAGTTAAGTCGTTGTGGGTTTTGTGCTTGTGTGTACATTGTAGATAAACAGCACAATAGTATGCAGTTGCTGACGACGTCATTCATGCCATTTATCAACAAACTATCTTCATGTTTTTGCAAGAACTTTCTATACCGGACTGCTTTCAATCATTTTATCACATACAACAGAGAATTCCATAAAACATGTTTTTACAACATGTACACTAATTTTCAATTTGTAACTTTTCCTCACTAGACTATTCGGCACTTGGATGCTTTATGTTTATATAACGTCACTGGAGGTGTCCAACTAGTGTGGAAAAAATAACCATTCTCTACCTAGATAGTATGACAAAATCATCTGAACCTCAGGTTTTGGCATTCAAGAAATTGACCGCCCTAAGTTTTAAAAAAATCACTTCTAAATAGTACAGGAGTCATTCGTACTGGGTTCAGTGCAATATGCAATTAAACACACTCAACAATACTAGGCTCATGGACGTCATCAAAATTGGACTTCGTATAATATGGCATACATATCATCAATATCATTATACATGTACCTGTAGCACACACGTCATCAACA
Source organism: Mizuhopecten yessoensis (assembly GCF_002113885.1). NCBI lineage: Eukaryota > Metazoa > Mollusca > Bivalvia > Pectinida > Pectinidae > Mizuhopecten > Mizuhopecten yessoensis. The sequence goes on from NW_018405829.1 coordinate 426,424, forward strand.
TCGGGCTCAGTACAATATAGACGCACATACGTCATCAATATCGGGGCTAGTAAAACAAAGAATAAACGCCATCATCATCAATATTCGGCTACACAATATACATATAGCGCACACGTCATCAACATCGGGCTCAGTACAATATAGACGCACATACGTCATCAATATCGGGGCTAATAAAACAACGAATAAACGCCATCATCATCAATATTCGGCTACACAATATACATATAGCACACACGTCATCAACATCGGGCTCAGTACAATATAGACGCACATACGTCATCAATATCGGGGCTAGTAAAACAAAGCATATCATCATCATCAATATTCGGCTACACAATATACATGTAGCTCACACATCATTGATATCCAATTCAATATCCACAATCCTGATAAGAAGCATGGTTACATTGCGAAACTTATAGCTTCTCGTTTATAAATATAAACACGGTCCATGCACCTATAAGGAAACATGTGCGCATGTCTAATAATATTCGATTTGTAGACGGAAACATGGCGACGTTTCATTTTAAAACCCAATTTATATTGATTTATCGACATACCTTACTGCATATGTATTGACCAAACAGCAGGTGGCGCTGCACGTTTCTACAGAACGTGCTTTTCTCGTACACGTGTGGTCAACTCATGTAGCAGATTAGACGGGCGATCAAACGACACAGAAATCTCCAATATTTTCCCCCCGCTGTCTTCGTGATCAAAGTGCAACATATCCCGTGCACATTTGTCCTCTGTTATAATTATCAAGTAATGAAAGTTATCCTTATATCTCCTTCGCAATGTGCCGATGATGTCATAATGTACTGTACCACAATATCAACATCCTCGATCGATATTTCAGACTACAGTACAACGATGACACCAGGTCTCCACATAGAAATCAGGTTAACTTGTCTGTTACCTATACGTGATAATGACAAAAGCATACTCATTAAAGGGTTTAATACTGATTTATACACTATAAAGTATGCACTAAAGGGACAAATATCGAGGTTCTGAAAAGCATTCTTATAGAAGACTTTTACTTTATCAAATTCGGTCATTTTGGTATATCGACAAAAATCTTTGTTTATTTTTATTTACAAATGGACAAGAAGGCGTTAATGATGTTGACGTAAGCCTTTGATCATGTCGTATAGTAAATATAAACAAGTGAGATAAACTCGGTCAACGATTTCTATGGAAACACCAACCAGAGAATTCACAGATAAGAACAAAAGGAAACAAGCATCAGATCCTTGCTGTCATCTTCGGCGTTCCAAAGAAACAAAAATAATTAAGTTCCCAAATCTGCAACGAGTTTTACAATGATTCTTTCTACGACGCTTCACATACACTATAACGCACATTCCAGTGCTAAGTCTTTTAGATTTAAATCTACAACTGTTTGAAATTACTTCTATTTTTTTTAAAAAAAAATACGACAATACTTGATTATTTTTAAAGGTGCCAACCGAATTTCAGCCGTTTCTAACGAATTTCATATATCTCGAAAATTTCAGATACAATATTTTATTAAACATATATACAGGTATAATCTGATATTTCCACACTGACGAATCTCATTGAAGGTATAATCTGGCATACATTTTATCGTTCTTTTAAATCTCGATGAAACTTTATATGTTTGCATTAATACCGTTTCAGTGTCTTGTTCTGTTCAAACCCTGTGCTGTTAGCTGTATTTTTATCTAAACCTCTTACTAAATGCAAATGTGTATATGGTCGTAAAGTTAAATGAAGGGCGGTAATTACCAGCGTTACAATAACTTGACAATGAAATTATTACCTTCACACCATTCAGTATCATTCCTCGGGTATTTAAGGCATCTCAAAAAGTTCATTTTAAACTAAACGGTAATGAACGTCTTCATGAGAAGTGTTAATTAACCGTTTAATTATAATCGCCCTGTTAAATCTGAAGATCTGCGCCAGTGATATGGTTAACCAGTGGTACGTAGCCTTGACTTCATCAGCTGTGTTTTCTCACTGTCCCCGCATACAATAAACCAGAAACTCGCTTTAAAATGAAATATTTCAGGAATTTAAACGTTTCAATGAAATGTTCTTTTATTTCCGTTTACCCGGCCTGGCTAGTTTAGTTAAGTCTTCCTGAGACGAGACCACACATTGACAAATGAAGAGTGCGAACCTTCTCAAATGCTTTAACCTAATTTCAATGAAACCGGTCACAAGCCAGTGTGGAAAGAGAAGCGGTGAGTGGGGTCCCAGCTAACAGACATGTGAGAGAAGCGGTGAGTGGGGTCCCAGCTAACAGACACGAAAGAGAAGCGGTGAGTGGGATCCCAGCTAACAAATATGAGAGAGAAGCGGTGAGTGGGGTCCCAGCTAAAAGACATGAGAGAGAAGCGTTGAGTGGGGTCCGAGCTAACAGACACGAGAGAGAAGCGGTGAGTGGGGTCCCAGCTAACAGACACGAGAGAGAAGCGGTGAGTGGGATCCCAGCTAACAAATATGAGAGACAAGCGGTGAATGGGGTTCCAGCTAACAGACACGAGAGAGAAGCGGTGAGTGGGATCCCAGCTAACAGACACGAGAGAGAATAACGGTGAGTGGGGGCCCAGCTAACAGACACAAGAGAGAATAGCGATGAGTGGGATCCCAGCTAAAAGACATGAGAGAGAACCGTTGAGTGGGGTCCGAGCTAACAGACGAGAGAGAAGCGATGAGTGGGGTCCCAGCTAACAGACACGAGAGAAAATAGTGGTGAGTGGGATCCCAGCTAACAAACACGAAAGAGAAGCGGTGAGTGGGGTCCAAGCTAACAGATACGAGAGAGAATCGGTGAGTGGGGTCCCAGCTAACAGACACAAGAGAGAATAGCGATGAGTGGGATCCCAGCTAACAGACATGAGAGAGAAGCGGTGAGTGGGGTCCCAGCTAACAGACACGAGAGAGAAGCGGTGAGGGGGGTCCCAGATAACAGACACGAGAGAAAATAGTGGTGAGTGGGGTCCCAGCTAACAGATACGAGAGAAAATAGCGGTGGGTGGGATCCCAGCTAACAAATATGAGAGAGAAGCGGTGAGTGGGGTCCCAGCTAACAGACACGAAAGAGAAGCGGTGAGTGGGGTACCAGCAAACAGACACGAGAGGAAGCGGTGAGTGGGATCCCAGCTAACAGACACGAGAGAGAATCGGTGAGTGGGGTCCTAGCTAACAGACACGAGAGAGAAGCGGTGAGTGGGATCCAAGCTAACAGATACGAGAGAGAATCGGTGAGTGGGGTCCCAGCTAACAGACACAAGAGAGAATAGCGATGAGTGGGATCCCAGCTAACAGACATGAGAGAGAAGCGGTGAGTGGGGTCCCAGCTAACAGACACGAGAGAGAAGCGGTGAGTGGGGTCCCAGCTAACAGACACGAGAGAGAAGCGGTGAGTGGGGTCCCAGCTAACAGACACGAGAGAGAAGCGGTGAGTGGGGTCCCAGCTAACAGACACGAGAGAGAAGCGGTGAGTGGGGTCCCAGCTAACAGACACGAGAGAGAATAGCGGTGAGTGGGGACCCAACTAACAGACACGAGAGAGAAGCGGTGAGTGGGGTCCCAGCTAACAGACACGAGAGAGAAGCGATGAGTGGGGTCCCAGCTAACAGACACGAGAGAGAAGCGGTGAGTGGGGTCCCAGCTAACAGACACGAGAGAGAAGCGGTGAGTGGGGTCCCAGCTAACAGACACGAGAGAGAAGCGGTGAGTGGGGTCCCAGCTAACAGACACGAGAGAGAAGCGGTGAGTGGGGTCCCAGCTAACAGACACGAGAGAGAAGCGGTGAGTGGGGTCCCAGCTAACAGACACGAGAGAGAAGCGGTGAGTGGGGTCCCAGCTAACAGACACGAGAGAGAAGCGGTGAGTGGGGTCCCAGCTAACAGACACGAGAGAGAAGCGGTGAGTGGGGTCCCAGCTAACAGACACGAGAGAGAAGCGGTGAGTGGGGTCCCAGCTAACAGACACGAGAGAGAAGCGGTGAGTGGGGTCCCAGCTAACAGACACGAGAGAGAAGCGGTGAGTGGGGTCCCAGCTAACAGACACGAGAGAGAAGCGGTGAGTGGGGTCCCAGCTAACAGACACGAGAGAGAAGCGGTGAGTGGGGTCCCAGCTAACAGACACGAGAGAGAAGCGGTGAGTGGGGTCCCAGCTAACAGACACGAGAGAGAAGCGGTGAGTGGGGTCCCAGCTAACAGACACGAGAGAGAAGCGGTGAGTGGGGTCCCAGCTAACAGACACGAGAGAGAAGCGGTGAGTGGGGTCCCAGCTAACAGACACGAGAGAGAAGCGGTGAGTGGGGTCCCAGCTAACAGACACGAGAGAGAAGCGGTGAGTGGGGTCCCAGCTAACAGACACGAGAGAGAAGCGGTGAGTGGGGTCCCAGCTAACAGACACGAGAGAGAAGCGGTGAGTGGGGTCCCAGCTAACAGACACGAGAGAGAAGCGGTGAGTGGGGTCCCAGCTAACAGATATGAGAGAGAAGCGGTGAGTGGGGTCCCAGCTAACAGACACGAGAGAGAAGCGGTGAGTGGGGTCCCAGCTAACAGACACGAGAGAGAAGCGATGAGTGGGGTCCCAGCTAACAGACACGAGAGAGAAGCGGTGAGTGGGATCCCAGCTAACAAATATGAGAGAGAAGCGGTGAGTGGGGTCCCAGCTAACAGACACGAGAGAGAATAGCGGTGAGTGGGGACCCAACTAACAGACACGGGAGAGAAGCGGTGAGTGGGGTCCCAGCTAACAGACACGAGAGAGAAGCTGTGAGTGAAGTCCCAGCTAACAGACACGAAAGAGAAGCGGCGAGTGATGTTCCAGCTAACAGACACGAAAGAAAGGCGTTGAGGGGGTCCCAGCTAACAGACACGAAAGAGAAGCGGTGAGTTGGGTCCCAGCTAACAGACACGAAAGAGAAGCGGTGAGTGGGGTCCCAGCTAATAGACGACAGAGAAGCGGCGAGTGGGATCCCAGCTAACAGACATGAGAGAGAAGCGGTGAGTGGGGTCCCAGCTAACAGACACGAGAGAGAAGCGGTGAGTTGGGTCCCAGCTAACAGACACGAAAGAGAAGCGGCTAGTGATGTTCCAGCTAACAGACACGAAAGAGAAGTGGTGAGTGGGATCCCAGCTAAAAGCCACGAAAGAGAAGCGGTGAGTGGGGTCCCAGCTAATAGACGACAGAGAAGCGGCGAGTGGGATCCCAGCTAAAAGACACGAAAGACAAGCGGTGAGTGGGGTCCCACCTAACAGACACGAAAGAGAAGCGGCGAGTGATGTACCAGCTAACAGACACGAAAGAGAAGCGGTGAGTGGGATCCCAGCTAACAGACACGAGAGAGAAGCGGCGAGTGGGGTCCCAGCTAACAGACACGAGAGAGAATAGCGGTGAGTGGTGTCCCAGCTAACAGACATGAGAAGGAATGAGTGGGGTCCCAGCTAACAGACACGAGAGAGAAGCGGGGAGTGGGGGCCCAGCTAACAGACACGAGAGAGAAAAGCGGTGAGTAGGGTCCCAGCTAACAGACACGAAAGAGAAGCGGTGAGTGGGATCCCAGCTAACAGACACGAGAGAGAAGCGGCGAGTGGGGTCCCAGCTAACAGACACGAGAGAGAAAAGCGGTGAGTAGGGTCCCAGCTAACAGACACGAAAGAGAAGCGGCTAGTGATGTTCCAGCTAACAGACACGAAAGAGAAGCTGTGAGTGGAGTCCCAGCTAACAGACACGAAAGAGAAGCGGCGAGTGATGTTCCAGCTAACAGACACGAAAGAAAGGCGTTGAGGGGGTCCGAGCTAACAGACACGAAAGAGAAGCGGTGAGTGGGATCCCAGCTAAAAGACACGAAAGCGAAGCGGTGAGTGGGGTCCCAGCTAACAGACACGAGAGAAAATAGCGGTGAGTGGGGTCCCAGCTAACAGATACGAGAGAAAATAGCGGTGGGTGGGATCCCAGCTAACAAATATGAGAGAGAAGCGATGAGTGGGGTCCCAGCTAACAGACACGAGAGAGAATAGCGGTGAGTGGGATCCCAGCGCTGACACGAGAGAGAATCGGTGAGTGGGGACCCAGCTAACAGACACGAGAGAGAAGCGGTTAGTGGGATCCAAGCTAACAGATACGAGAGAGAATCGGTGAGTGGTGTCCCAGCTAACAGACACGAGAGAGAAGCGTTGAGGGGGTCCCAGCTTACAGACATGAGAGAGAAGCTGTGAGTGGAGTCCCAGCTAACAGACACGAAAGAGAAGCGGTGAGGGGGGTCCCAGCTAACAGACACGAGAGAGAATAGCGGTGAGTGGGGACCCAACTAAAAGACACGAGAGAGAATAGCGGTGAGTGGGTACCCAGCTAACAGACACGAGAGAGAATAGCGGTGAGGGGGGACCCAACTAACAGACACGAGAGAGAATAGCGGTGAGGGGGGACCCAACTAACAGACACGAGAGAGAATAGCGGGGAGTGGTGTCCCAGCTAACAGACATGAGAAGGAATAGCAGTGAGGGGGGACCCAACTAACAGACACGAGAGAGAATAGCGGTGAGTGGGTACCCAGCTAACAGACACGAGAGAGAATAGCGGTGAGTGGGGACCCAACTAACAGACACGAGAGAGAATAGCGGTGAGTGGGGTTCCAGCTAACAGACACGAGAGAGAAGCGTTGAGGGGGTCCCAGCTTACAGACATCAGAGAGAAGCTGTGAGTGGAGTCCCAGCTAACAGACACGAAAGAAAAACGGCGAGTGATGTTCCAGCTAACAGACACGAAAGAGAAGCGGCGAGGGGGCCCAGCTAACAGACACGAGAGAGAATAGCGGTGAGTGGGTACCCAGCTAACAGACACGAGAGAGAATAGCGGTGAGTGGGGACCCAACTAACAGACACGAGAGAGAATTGCGGTGAGTGAGGTCCCAGCTAACAGACACGAAAGAGAGCGGTGAGTGGGGTCCCAGCTAACAGACACGAGAGATAAGCGGTGAGTGGGGTCCCAGCTAACAGACACGAAAGAGAAGCGGTGAGTGGGGTCCCAGCTAACAGACACGAAAGAGAGCGGTGAGTGGGGGCCCAGCTAACAGACACGAGAGATAAGCGGTGAGTGGGGTCCCAGCTACCAGACAGGAAAGAGAAGCGGTGAGTGGGGTCCCAGTTAACAGACATGAGAGAGAATTGAGGTGAGTGGGGTCCCAGCTAACAGACACGAGAGAGAAAAGCGGTTAGTGGGGCCCCAGCTAACAGACACGAGAGAAAATAGCGGTGAGTGGGGTCCCAGCTAACAGACATGAGAGAGAAGCGGTGAGTGGGGTCCCAGCTAACAGACACGAGAGAGAAAAGCGGTTAGTGGGGCCCCAGGTAACAGACACGAGAGAAAATAGCGGTGAGGGGGATCCCAGCTAACAGACACGAAAGAGAAGCGGTGAGTGGGGACCCAGCTAACAGACATGAGAGAGAAGCGGTGAGTGGGGTCCCAGCTAACAGACACGAGGGAGAAACAGTGAGTGGGGTCCCAGCTAACAGACATCACTGCCTAACACCTAACACCTAATAGAATGTCTGTTTACAAATGTATACTGGGGGTTCATGGCGCGGAATCAAAAGCGTTATCTATAGCATTCAGTATCAACCGAATGTAATACCCTGGATACGGTTCCAAGAATTCTAAAACGGAAACCGTATTTGTCATGTATAGAACCAGCTCTTTTGAAGCACAGTTTTTGTTTTCTAAGTTACCTCCCTTTTATAGCTGGTATAATGCAAAGGTTGATATCTATTAGTCTAAACACTCACGAAATAGTAATATTTTCTACATTTTCAAAGAACAGTCGGAACATAAAATCTGTGTTTGTTTCACTCTCTAACTTCTCCTCAATAATTATTTAACCACGACATAGCGACAAAACCAGTAAACGTTATTCTTCAGTTAGCATTTCTCTTAACAACAGGGATCAGTGCTGCTGTGACGTTGAAAAAAAATTACAAAAAAATCATTAAAAGAGGAAAGTGCAGTACGTATTATACTTCGGGTACATTTTCATAAATTATCTTTGATTTCCACGTTATTTCGTTGTTGGTAGCCCAAAAACTGTCTAAAAATAAGTCAGGGGGGGGGGGATCTCACTATGACTCTTACTAACAAATTGCATATAAGTCGTATTAAAATTCCCTACAATTTAACGAGACGGTACGTATTTTAGATTATTATGTATATGTCATTTAAAACTAAACATATTGTTATTGGATGGCCGTAGCCTATAGCTAGGGGGCAACTGATAATGGGGCAAATTAAAACAGGGGGTGAAGCCTCGAATGCGGGTGGGGATTGGGGTGGGTTTGAGGAGCCACTCACTCCCAGAAGCTATGAGAAAGAGAGGTCTTAGTAAGATTTTTTTCAGAAACTTTTGGAAGAGAAAAACATAGAGCAATACAAGTTATCAGAATGCCCTTCATTTGGGCTTGTAAACAAGAACAACATCGAGAAAACACGAAGTATTTTGTCTACTTAAAGAAAACGATAGTATTTTATCTACCTATAAAACACGATCGTATTTTGTCTACCTATAAAACACGATATTATTTTGTCTACCTATAAAACACGATAGTATCTTATCTATCAATAAAACACGATGGTATTTTGTCTACCTATAAAACACGATAGAATTTTATCTATCTATAAAACACGATAGTATTTTGTCTACCTAAAAAACACGATGGTATTTTATCTACCTATATAACACGATAGTACATGTATTTTGTCTACCTAAAAAACACGATGGTATTTTATCTACCTATAAAACACGATAGTATGCTGTCTACCTATATAACACGATAGTATGCTGTCTACCTATAAAACACGATAGTATGCTGTCTACCTATATAACACGATAGTATGCTGTCTACCTATAAAACACGATAGTATGCTGTCTACCTATAAAACACGATAATATGCTGTCTATCCATAAACACGACAGTATTTTATCTACCTATAAAACACGATAGTATTTTATCTAACTATAAAACACGATAGTATTTTGTCTACCTAAAAAACACGATGGTATTTTATCTACCTATATAACACGATAGTATTTTGTCTACCTAAAAAACACGATAGTATGCTGTCTACCTATAAAACACTATAGTATGCTGTCTACCTATAAAACACGATAGTATGCTGTCTACCTATAAAACACGATAGTATGCTGTCTACCTATATAACACGATAGTATGCTGTCTACCTATAAAACACGATAGTATGCTGTCTACCTATATAACACGATAGTATGCTGTCTACCTATAAAACACGATAGTATGCTGTCTACCTATATAACACGATAGTATGCTGTCTACCTATAAAACACGATAGTATGCTGTCTACCTATATAACACGATAGTATGCTGTCTACCTATAAAACACGATAGTATGCTGTCTACCTATAAAACACGATAGTATGCTGTCTACCTATATAACACGATAGTATGCTGTCTACCTATAAAACACGATAGTATGCTGTCTACCTATAAAACACGATAGTATGCTGTCTACCTATATAACACGATAGTATGCTGTCTACCTATAAAACACGATAGTATGCTGTCTACCTATATAACACGATAGTATGCTGTCTACCTATAAAACACGATAGTATGCTGTCTACCTATATAACACGATAGTATGCTGTCTACCTATAAAACACGATAGTATGCTGTCTACCTATATAACACGATAGTATGCTGTCTACCTATAAAACACGATAGTATGCTGTCTACCTATATAACACGATAGTATGCTGTCTACCTATAAAACACGATAGTATGCTGTCTACCTATATAACACGATAGTATGCTGTCTACCTATAAAACACGATAGTATGCTGTCTACCTATATAACACGATAGTATGCTGTCTACCTATAAAACACGATAGTATGCTGTCTACCTATATAACACGATAGTATGCTGTCTACCTATAAAACACGATAGTATGCTGTCTACCTATAAAACACGATAGTATGCTGTCTACCTATATAACACGATAGTATGCTGTCTACCTATATAACACGATAGTATGCTGTCTACCTATATAACACGATAGTATGCTGTCTACCTATAAAACACGATAGTATGCTGTCTACCTATATAACACGATAGTATGCTGTCTACCTATATAACACGATAGTATGCTGTCTACCTATAAAACACGATAGTATGCTGTCTACCTATATAACACGATAGTATGCTGTCTACCTATATAACACGATAGTATGCTGTCTACCTATAAAACACGATAGTATGCTGTCTACCTATATAACACGATAGTATGCTGTCTACCTATATAACACGATAGTATGCTGTCTACCTATAAAACACGATAGTATGCTGTCTACCTATATAACACGATAGTATGCTGTCTACCTATATAACACGATAGTATGCTGTCTACCTATAAAACACGATAGTATGCTGTCTACCTATATAACACGATAGTATGCTGTCTACCTATATAACACGATAGTATGCTGTCTACCTATAAAACACGATAGTATGCTGTCTACCTATATAACACGATAGTATGCTGTCTACCTATATAACACGATAGTATGCTGTCTACCTATAAAACACGATAGTATGCTGTCTACCTATATAACACGATAGTATGCTGTCTACCTATATAACACGATAGTATGCTGTCTACCTATAAAACACGATAGTATGCTGTCTACCTATAAAACACTATAGTATGCTGTCTACCTATATAACACGATACTATGCTGTCTACCTATATAACACGATAGTATGCTGTCTACCTATAAAACACGATAGTATGCTGTCTACCCATAAAACACGATAGTGTTTTATCTACCTATAAAACACGATAGTATTTTGTCTGCCTATAAAACACGATACTATTTTATCTACCAATAAAACACGATAGTATGCTGTCTACCTATAAAATACGATGGTATTTTGTCTATCTATAAAACACGAAAGTATGCTGTCTACCTATAAAACACGATAGTATGCTGTCTACCTATAAAACACGATAGTATGCTGTATGCCTTTAAAACACGATCGTATTTTGTCTACCTATAAAACACGATGGTATTTTATCTACCTATATAACACGATAGTATGCTGTCTACCTATAACACACGATAGTATGCTGTATGCCTTTAAAACACGATCGTATTTTGTCTACCTAAAAAACACGATGGTATTTTATCTACCTATATAACACGATAGTATGCTGTCTACCTATAAAACACTATAGTATGCTGTCTACCTATAAAACACTATAGTATGCTGTCTACCTATATACCACGATAGTGTTTTATCTACCAATAAAACACGATAGTATGCTGTCTACCTATAAAAAACTATAATATGCTGTCTACCTATAAAACACTATAGTATGCATTCTACCTATAAAACACTATAGTATGCTGTCTACCTATATACCACGATAGTATTTTATCTACCAATAAACACGATAGTATGCTGTCTACCTATAAAAAACTATAGTATGCTGTCTACCTATAAAACACTATAGTATGCATTCTATCTATAAAACACTATAGTATGATGTCTACCTATATACCACGATAGTATTTTATCTACCAATAAAACACGATAGTATTTTGTCCAAGTTTTGTGTACAGACTCGAAATAAAAACGGTGAACATTGCAAGAAAGACACATTAAACCCAGTTCTACGCTATTTGATTTGACATCTTAAAGAGTACTGCATGACATTGTTAGTTAGGCGGTGTTTCCCACCATCAGATTGTTCTTTGTTAAAACACAGTATATCTGCTTGATCACCTAAGCATGTGGTCAACTACATTGTAACGTTATGTCTATGTAATTGTATTTGTAAAATAAAACCATTGTATAGTTTGTACTTGGTATATAATCTGCGAGATTGGCCGCAGAAAACTTATTATAAGCCACTGCTTTCGCCTTGGATAATATGCTTTCCTATTAATAATTACAGCATACAAAAATGTATTTACGACATGAAAAGCTCACAATGATATAATACCCCGGCAACACTGTTAAAATTCGACGTTCGAGAAGCGTACATGTAGTTGATGAAGAAAACTATGAACTTTTCTCAATTAGAATCTGACATTTTCGTTGTATGTAGTGCAAAACTACTTAGTGAAATGTTCCGTTCTATAATCACAGTTAAACAATGGTATACCGAAGCACGAAACTTTATCGATCGTACAGCGTACAATTGATCAAAGAGAAGTATTTCTGATAAAGCATTACTGGTCATTCACCTCCCACAATAGTACCAGATACACGGAATAAAGGCGGCGTCGGTAAATTAAAAAACCAAAACTGCCAATGTCTCGAATACATACATTCCGTGCTGTTGGCCGTTAGGAATATCAAAGAATGTATGCATGGTGAACAAAGGCTTACGGCTTTTGCTTTCGCGTCAGATTGCCCTTTTCGGTGAAAAACTTACACACACAAAAATCGTCGAGTGATTATTCAAAGTTGGGATTTTTATCAAATGAAATTCAAGTCCTCCATAAGATCATTCAAACATCATTTTGGAGCGTTTTGGAAAAAGCCTACAAGGATATGACTGTTGGTAGATTTTAGAATGTGTATTGCCACATATACAACACAAAGATATGGCATAAGTTATTGCAACATTAATTAAGATCTTTCCCAAATTAAATGGGAGAGTCAAAGAAGGAATCTAACATAATTTTGTTAGTTTGATATAATCTGTTGTTAGATATTCTATGAAGTTGTAAACATTTATACAATGTAAAAATCATTATCATCGTGGCAATGGTTTGGATACTTATTATAACAAAAAAAATGCTCATTGTTATTAATATTTGCATCTACAATATCGAGATTAAGGAAATAGGCAAACCCCTCTGAGGATCACAATGTGAAAACTTGAAAGACAGTCGCTAAGGGGTTACATTTTACCACATTTACATTCGGGGTTTATCAAGACAAAAACATGCATATGTTATGTTAAAATAATGTATGCGTAGCTTGTCCATATTATGAGCCTATCAAATGTAAATAGCGGTCACAGTACTGTACTTATGAAGACAAACAGAATATAATTCGGTATATGAAGCTAGGTCTCCTCGATATCAAGCAAATGAAATCTCACATCGTCAATACGTAAAGGGAAAAAAGCAAAAACAATGTCGATACGAAAAAGACAACAGCTAGGACTGAGGAGACATGAATGTGAAAGGAAAGATATCATGAGCTCTAATAGACAACACAGATGCAAAACAAATGTTCAGCAAAGGTGAAATGTTCCCTACTCCAGGCCAAAGAGTGGGCGGCAAGGACCCGTGGTCCCCTGTTGCTACTGTAACACTTAAAGATATATAGCATGATATGACCGCAATAGTTTTAGTAGGTATAATGTACATGTAACAGTGCCAAAGGGAACCTTAATATATCAAATCGGGATGGGGCCTTCACACTTAACCTCGCTACAAACTACTTTCTATAAACGTTGTACATACCGTTGTACCAAGCCCCTATCGGGTGCACCTACACCTATAGTGTGTGTCCGTTACTTAATTAGCTTTCTCTGGTGTACGGGGGAGGGAGAATGTTCAGAGCTCTGTCATGATTTCCGCTCTTCAATCTTACGCAAATCTATTATACATTTACTACAAGAACTGAATACGTTTCATATCTTCAATTAGCATAACATAACGTCTGGACCCTATCATAACATACATCTGTGTTTAATTAGACTTTCTCTTATTATCAGGATATATCACGGAAACTTCGGAGATTATATTGCTTTATTATCAACAGGAATATTTAACATTTATGAATGTACTTAATATAGTTAAAGATATATAAATGTAACTGTTTGCAAACAACTGCTGCCACCAGAGTTACAGACGTACAATTGCGCTCACTCACACTGTTAACACATCTGTTACATAGAAAATAATTAAGATAAGACATATAGGTTGATTATCATATATTTTCAGTTAAAAAGCTTGCTTTGCATGATGTAATTCTGCACAGATGTAAAAATATCAAGATTAAACAGCTTCCGGTAAAATTTTATCACCATATAATAACAAATTAGTTGTGGTGTTGTGGTAAATGTGCCGTAAAACATTATAGTTCGGGCATATGAGTAAATAATTGGTATTATCCTCTATTTCCCCGCATGTACATAGTGGACTTTCTACAAGTTGTCTTTTAAATAGGTGGTCATTCTTCTTTACAACGCCAAAACAAATGCTGGAAGTAGACGGGGGTTTATTATATATTTTAGTTGCTTTCCTAAATTCTACTTTGGTGATGTATATAAGGGTGTCATTGCTTTAATCGACAATATTGAGCGTTAAACTCCGTTTTCTTTCCTTCATTTTACGTTCTGTTTGTACTCATTTATTCTATTTTCGTTCACGTGGCCAACTTTTAATTGTAAAATGAAATATTGACACAGCTATATCGAACCACGTGTTCGCAATGTCTATTTATTAACACATGTACGTTGAAATAGGATTATTATCATCATTAAAAGACACTCAACACTATAGATATTACTTTAATAACAGTTTGAAAATAGCATGAAAAGTGCATGAGATTTTGATTTATATCGTGTTATATTTTTCTAGGGAAAAGAATTGGGAATTTTTGTATAATCATAATTTTACAAGGAACAAAAATGCTAGTTGTTCTTTCGTGGGATCAAATTCTCGCTAATAAGTGGTTGGGAGATCAAAAAGGAAATGTTAAGATCCTCGTAAAAATGTGTGTTTTACTGTCCCCAGGTAGTAAACATTAACATGTATTACCTTTATAAGGATCAAAGCTAGATTTTTGCCAGCTTCAATTCATATAATTTAAAATCTCGTCAATTTGAAGTAAAATACCAAAAAATGTGTTTTCCAATGACAATGGGATTGAAAATGTCGACCAAAACACTGAAAAAAGGGAGAAATATACAGAATTTAACGTTTATCATAATACAAATCTCGATAATACTCACTAAGAACAAACTTCCTAAACAGGCTACGCCAAATTGCAGTTAGTTTAAACAGCATCTTCAGATGGGGTTTTTTCTCATGTAATTCTGTGTTAAGTTGAAACTATCGAATGTAATCTTCTTGTCTAGTTTCAATCCTCTAAAAATCACGAATGAAACCTACAATGAATTGCACTTCATCTAAATAATTCTTTTAATCTTCTTTATTTTCATAATGTTCGTTTGATGTTGACTTATTTGGAAACATTTAACAGCTCATACTTTCAGCCAATCAAATTAAAATACATATTCGCCGCAGCACTGCAGAGTGCAAACGCGAGATTAACCGTCTATGCTATTGCAGGTTGTGTATTCGACATCGATACGCATTGCGCTGTGATTGATCAATAACAAAATTTGATTCTTTATTTTTTTCATTGTCATGTTTTGCCTTATATAGTTCCGACCTGTTACAAATCTATCGTAATTTCCGCTGATCAGCTACACCTGTAGGTCATGCTCGGAACATTTCAGTATGTTGCTACATCGTAAGCGACCAGTATTCAGAACCCGTGTTAGGTTTAAGCGTCGGAACGTTTCATTTGCAGCTTTAAAATATATTTATCGTGTGAAAAAACATGGAAACCCGTTGTTACTAGGTTGTCCTTGTGTATCAGCAAAGCAGCAAGGCTGCTCATCGTTATCTTCTTGCCGTAGACACTGATGACTAAATA
Source organism: Mizuhopecten yessoensis (assembly GCF_002113885.1). NCBI lineage: Eukaryota > Metazoa > Mollusca > Bivalvia > Pectinida > Pectinidae > Mizuhopecten > Mizuhopecten yessoensis. The sequence goes on from NW_018405829.1 coordinate 442,154, forward strand.
AAGCAACGATACACTCACTCCCAGCAGATGTAGCTAGACATGTTGTTACGTAAAATAACCCGGCTAATCTGAAAATCGATTGGATAATTTCTAGGTCGCGAAATCAACATCCCTTCTCGCGAGGACCGCACGTGCCTTCCCTACTTACCTACAAACCGGACAACATCGATTTAACTCCTCTGTAATTATCACATTTCTTAATAACGTGACTTGAACACATGTGTACACTTCATGGAATTAGTGGATTGATATTTAACTAATAATAACAGAACGTTTTTGCTGGAAATGATTAACAGACTGACGACTATGATTCTCAATAGTAACGGTATTCATTTCTTTCAATTAAGCCATACTTTTATATTTTGTATTAATCATGGTCATCACGCATGCTTTCCCTGACCGAAATAGACATCAAAGACTGTTTACCGCACAGCAATCACCAATTTTTATCAGATTTTTAAAAAGAAATTATTATGCATGAAGTAAAAAACATATATTCCGGTTAATTTATCAGTAGCCCGGATCCATATTGTTTTAATTAGGGAAGTGAAAATAAACATCGTTCAAACCAACAACGAAATGTCTCTGTGATGAATTTTACCGCATTACATTATACGCACCCCAATAATTGGTTTCCCGAGAAACTTTCATCGGATATATCTCAAGTTCTTTTCTATCATGCATTGATATCAAGTGAATTTCATTAACGACAGACGGTGAGGACCAATTTGAGTTCCTCTTGTGACGTCATCGTGTTTTATTGATTGTGACTTCTCAATAGATTAATTACAATTCTCACTGATTTGTGTTTTTTGTTTTTATTTACGTCCAGTCAGAATCGAGCTTTCCATCACAAGATTTATAAGAAAACCTATTGATGTGGTACCCGAATGAAGAGTTCTATAGTGACACAATACTATACACATACATCACATCGCTGACTTGTCTCTCACTTTCGACAGCGTCTTTATACATGACCCCACCTTTGGTAAGCCCGTTATCAACTTGTTATGAACAGGAAAGCTGGAATACTATCACGTGTGGTGTAAATTGGCCGCCGAATGGCCCTGTCATTGCCCATAAGACTTCAATAAAGAAATAAATATATATATATAATCTTTATTCATTTAACAACAATTAGGAAATAAGCTTTTTCAACTTATATTGATTACTCTTGTTTGCCCGGATGTTAGCATTAAGGGTTTTAAATGTGGGAGGAAACCTGGGCACCCAGAGAAAACCAACGTCGGACAGGTGACCTCATAGCTTTTCATGTCCGATCTCGATTTGTTAGCTGCCGTAATTACATAATACTCTATCTAACCAATCAGCAGCCGCTGTCAACCCCAGGAAGTTCCTATTAGTGTGTTGGTATGAAATATAATCAAAAAATTTAATGTTAATTTAAAAGTTAGACATTTTTGTTAAAAGTTGTTGACAGGTTAGGAAGCATTTTCCCTGTGCACTCAGATGAAGGACGACAAGCCAGGACTCATTTGAATTTCTAGAAACCATGATTGACCAGGCCGTGTTGACATCTGACCGTAGAAATCTTTATAAACACAACTATGGAAGCCGGTTTGGGCAAATTATGTATTTGCCTAATTTAACGTTAATGCGATATAGCGAACACGCAATCGCGCAGGCGCGTGCATTTTAGTATCAGGGTAAAAAAGACGGTGCTATACTTTCAACAAACATTCCTATTTCAACATCGTTTATACTACCTGGTCATCAATTATGCATCTAAGATAAATGACTATGAAACATTCCCCGTTGCTGTGAATGTATACAATGTATACATGTACTAGTAAGACTGCAGTGGCTGACCAAGCTTTCTTCTGGCTGGACAACTGTCCAAATAAATAGTGACCTTTTTGTATGTCGGGGTAACCGTGTCTATATAACGACATTTTAGTGAGATGACACTTCGTGGAGGTTCTTGAGTGAAGTCATCATCAGTGGACACAGATATTACCCCAGTGTTAACAGAAGCGAGGAAGTAAAATCCTATACAAACAAGGCCGTAATCTCACCACTTAGGATACAATTGATGGTTAACGTCGCTGCTTGCAAATTGGCGTTTTACATCAACGGAGCAAACAAACGATTGATTTTATAACAGATTTTATCACTTCTCCGCATTTTGTCGCTCGTCCTTTAGGTTTAGCCGAGGTACATGTACGAATTTAATGTATAGAGGAAACGCTGTGTAACTAAAACCTTGTCAGACTCATCCGCCCGGGGTTGTCCTGAGAGGGGGAAGCGTCACTCTGCGACAGACCGAGACTGTACACCAGGGATATACTCCAAGCAAGCGTTTGATGCCCATTACATTATCAAACAGTGGTACAAATGCCCTTTGTGTATGTTGCATTTATATCAGCTTTAAATGGAATCATTGTACTAACAATGTACAAAACTGCGTATCAACATTATCATTTAGAAATCAGTGCAGGGACCTCGAGTTTGTGAATTTTCATACGTGAGAAGATCCATGTTGTCATTGATTCCTAAGTAGAAAATCTTGACTTGGATGTCCAGCTTCGATGCTTATACGAGCTATATGTGTAAACGTCATAGACGACGCTTTTGTTTACTTTACGTTTTACACATTTCTTTTCTGTGAACGTCAGATTTTTTTACGGAACTAGTTTATCATTTTCTTCTTTTCTATTTTGTCTTTATTTTCCTTTTTCTCTCTCATTTGACTAATTATGTAAAAATTATCGCTATAAATATATCAACGAACATGATTCCTGAAATCTGTTTGAACGTATTTAGTTTAGTGTTTGAGCCCGTGATGATTGCTGTTGAACAACTCACCATGTAACGACGCGTGCCGAAGGGTTGCGGGTTCGAGTCACGGCAAGGCACTGTGTTGTATATTTGAGCAAGATACTTTACTCCACTTGTTCAAGTCTACTCAGCTGTAAATGAGTACGTGGTTGGGCAGTGCTATAATTGTTGAATGCTAGCTGTAAGCGCCGAAATGGCAGCTCCGGCTGTATGCTCCCCAGGAATTTGAAAAAGGTATTGGCTGGTTGCAAAGGCCATATAACCACGGATACTAATTTTTGAACCGCTTTGAGACGACATACGAACTAGGTTGTGATAAAGCGGTATATATGTGAGAATCTCGATTTATTATTATTATTGTGATTATTGATAGAAGTATCAGACAACACCACTGACCTGACACATTATGGTATGTCTATGTGTCTATTTTCTCCTCTGCCTACAGATTGACAGACATTGCCGACCAGGACAAACCTAGACAACACTCTTATATATAGCTCGTTCCTCAACCTGTGGAATATCTGTGAGCAGAAACTCATTATTTTGGCGCCAAGTTGATGTACACTTGTAATGGTTTAGCGACTATGCACAGCACGATTGGTATTGCTGAATATGGTAACCTATAGCTATTCGGCTGTGAAATGGTCGCCCCTAACAAGTATTGTTAGCAGGCGAGTAAACCCTTTGTAGCGAATCACATGGCGCCATTGCATTTTTCAACAATTTCCCAGCGGATTGTCAGTGAAAAAGATGGCATAGACATTTCAAAAATATTGATTGACCAATTGGTATTTGTTGTACACAAGGGAAAGTGAATGAAAGAGGAAATGCCTATTTTTGTGTGTTTCTTTTAATCCACTAAAGTTTTTGTCGCTGAGTATTTTGAGATACTATGATTAGTGAGATATATTGCTATGTATTATGGGTAAATAGTATTAGAGAGGTGGTATGACGGGTGTATGAGAGAATGTGGCGCTGTGTATTGTGGGTAAACTATATCTGAGTGAGAAATGGTGTAATGGCTTAACAATCCAAGATGGCGGCACACTTTACAAGAAGTACAAGATTTTAATTTTATTTCAGGATTTGCGAAGCTGAGACAATATGGAAGACATGTGGCTCGCGTGTCGGTGTGTATTGTTAGTATTGTTGTGCAATATGGTTCCTGGGTCAAGAAACAGACTGTTGCGCTCGTGTGAACTTCAAATGTCAATAAAAGAACATATTCATCAGGACACTTATTATAGATTCTGTAAAAACGTTTATGTTAACAATATGATGTACATGTAGCAAAATGCTTTGACATGGAACTGAAATTATAGACTCCATGCCATGTTGTATATTGGGTATGATATATCATGTCAATGTGCATTAAAGGTAAACTAGACAAACCGTCGATCTGTTTAAACAAATCCACTTAACATATATTTGTAAAGAATTTGTACATGTCAACCTCATTCCCTGAACTGCTCAAATGTATTCTGCGTGGAACCAGCTTTGACTGATCACCATGATGAATTGAGAATTGAAAGTAGAACAACAAAATGAAGAAAAAAACTCAGGTTCCAAATTATCCATCATTTCTCAGAGCCCTCGGAAACTCTCTCGGCGGTCGTTATAACGTCTGTATACCCCTGGGTATCATATTCTAACGTCTTTAACTCCCTGGAGTATTCTATGATTGATTGCCTATTTTCACTGGACGGAAAGAGAACAAAAAAGGCATGTGTGTTACGAATGAACAGAGGAGCCCTGATATTTTTCAATCGAATCTGCATTTCTGCATTGTACACTAATGAAATAAAACAAAAGAATTTCACTTAATCGTTGCAATATGTCTTAAGAAATTTGATTTCAATGCTATATGTGCAAATGACTAATCTAATCATCTTTAACAATCCATACTTGTATTTCAATCAGCCTGCTGCGTCGTCCCGGAAAGTGTCAGAAACTGGTATACACTTTCAATCGATTTTCAACCTGTTCTTCTATTTACAAGTAATAAAAAAGATTCGTGCGATTGTAATTTTCCCCGTGCGTTGATTAATTATATTAAGTGCAGTTGCTGTATGTCTTGAACGGAAACAGAAAGCGTATCATAATTACGTAACCAGGTGAAGAAACTCGATTGGATACCAAACAGATCATATTAATTATAAAAAGTTTGTGTTAAAATCTATTATTATTCCGCTTTTTAAATAGATTGATTTAATTTTCTCTATTTCTTTTAATAATAAACATGCAGAAATCGTGAGAAAATCAAACTCTATTTTACAACAATTATAGAGAGTTTTATCGACTTATATTAATTGATCTTGTTAGCGTAGACGGAAGCATGCAGGTATCTAAATATGGGATGCATCCGGATTACCCGGACAAAAAACACAGGATATGATAATCCGCTCTTCTGTTGGTGATATTTCAATAATGTGTCATTTTAAAGTAACCCAATCATACATGTTTAATATCTTTGTATGTACATAGCTGTTGTACGGATACCAAAATCCTAAACAGACAGATATACTGTATATACTTGTTGGTTCAATCTATCAAAGAAATGCCCATCTTACGACGCTAGCGATTTTATGAAACACACTATATCGTCATCTGGTTCATATCCATGAATATACAAAATACATATTAAATTGATGTTACGATTACAGTGATATGTTATACGATCTGAATGCAACTCCGTTTTACGTCTGTAACTTATGGATTTTCCACGAATCTGTCGAACGCGCCTGTCTAGTTGTGAACGTTTTCCCAGTTAATGCAATTGTACGTCGGAACTAAACCATGAATCGAAAGAGAAAAGATAATACCAGATCCGGAACAGAATGAATCGTGATGTAACATTGCACCCCATAAGTCATTATTTAGGTTTGCGGATTGTAATATCAATATCGGCTCCAAGGCTCCTTACACTTTGCAATAGGATATGGGAGATGGGTTTTAACGCAAGAGTTTTATGCTTTATGCCTATGCCCGTTCAAGCATCACTTTAAAATGGTATTGACCTGAAATATAACACGAACCCGGTAGAATAGAACAACCTGACAGAGGTCAAGAGGTCAAGAGGTCAAGTAGTCAAAGTTCAGGACTTGAGAGCGCCTGGTAAGCGCGGATTGGAGGCAAGTGGGACCACACACCGTCCTAAACCTAAGGCTTGACCCCCGGGACCCATTTTCAGTTTGATATATAATACTAACTATATACATTGTATGACAGAAAGGAAAAGATAAAGATCTCAAAAGATGCAATGGAGCAGCAAATCAATTCTGTATCTCAACTGTGTCACAAGGACGAGTCGCTATTGACGTCACCGTTGCAATGACAAAAAACCCGAACCCCTATTAAGTAATAACATGCAAAATCAAATTGAAAAAAAAACATCTAAATTTGTACTGGCTGATCACAAGCTAGGTCTGTCTGAAAGATATTTGACTGAGTTTCATAAAACCCATATAAAACTTACACTGATCATAGATTCTCTCGTCACAGGATCAAGCTTTTACAACTATTGCAGATACAAGGTAGTGATGTGAGAAATAGTTTGGTCTGTCATCGGGTATCGATCTGTTAAATATCAGTCCTATATCACTGTACAGTGATACAGTATACATCAAACGTGGTCGGGTGTCGGTCTGTCTAGACAACCTGCATCATGTACCATGTTAACTTACATTTAACATGGCGCTTACATGTACAAATTATGTAATAGGTAGATTAATACTATATATAGTGAGTTATTGCCCCTTTATATAGAAAATGAAAAGCAGTCTCGGCGTTTTATTGCATAAAGAGTCTTTAAAAACGTATTAAAACGATGTCAATAAAATTCTCTTTAACACGCTATACAAAATGTGTATGATGACAAAGTTAACACCTGTAATCCAGTCATTAATAAATATGCTCGTCCGAGGTTTTGATAAAGACGTTAATTCATTTCTGACTGATAGGATTCACGAAACAATTTGTACTGAAATCAATATTTAAAAAAAAGTTAATTTTATAGTTTCATATTATCAAAGTGTAAATAAAAATAGGCATACATGTACATACATACTGTTAATACGGGTGATTGCACTTAAGGTACCAAAGAGAACTATATATTTAATTTATTATCGAAACTGAAATCGCCTACTACTCGAGTATGTTAAGGGGAGGTAACCGAACTTTTCAGATCGAAGTGCTACGCACGATCAAAGACTGCTTCATTGTGTCGGTGTCTGGACGTGACAGCCTCCATTGCCAGTGACACGTGTGGACCCTGTCTGGTACTAGGAATCACAGTATATCGATCATAACGCTGTTTTAGAATACCAGGGCCTGTGTGTTCTAATGGTCTGATTAACTCAATGACTCGTAAAGCACAGGTTTTCGAAATATTTAAAAACGACATTGGTGATCTTTAACATCAACCGATTATTAAGTATCCCTATACATGTAGCCTGAGTTTTGAATTTCAAAAACGCTTTGAAAATGAACAAAACAACTAAGTTAAACGAAAAAGCATAACGCCATAATTCCAGATTTAACGTACAAATTGTACGAAGCTCAGTTGGACAAAGATGTGTTAGCTTCACGAGTCATTAAAACAACTTTTCAAAGGTTTACTTGTTTTGAATTCCCGGGAAATATAACAAAGCATTTGTTTTTTTTAAATAAAAATTCTGAAATATTCGAATACACACTCGATTGAAATATTGCGTTATTTTGTCGTTAAGCCGACCAGTTTTTGAAGAACTGAATGCTGATTTAGATCACAATCAATCAAAGTCATGTGGTAGTCTCCCTTTATCTATTTTATCAGAGAGACCGTTTCTAGTGTAGAGTTATTTCACAGAGCAATCAGCATAGCCGTTCCCGAGGAGTTGGTCACCTTAACTCTGAACCATGACCACGCTCCAATTCACCAGAGAATCGTCACGTCTCGGTGAACATTGATTTTGAATATTCCCATACTGAGGCCCTTTATCAGCCAATATTGAATACATATTTATATGATAAAACAGCAAGTACACAAGACTGACCGTTAGGCCTTTCTCCTTTCTATAAATCATAACTATATGTATATATTACATTTCTGTATTCATATATGCGTGAATGATATACACATATTTTTGTTTGCATTCATGTACTATTGTTCATTACATTTTTTGTGCATGTGTAACCAGGTACACATACTGTTAAGCGTCTTGCTTAAGTTATGAGTTAGAACAGCTTTAGATGGACTCGAATCAATACAGATTTGTGGGCAGGTGCAGGACACTCGCCTGCATCCCCGGCTCAGGTTGTCGCTTTACCTTGTAGTAAGGTTTTCTCGTTAAATTGTTATCTTTTACAATATGATCCTTAATATTATGAATATAAAAACTTAATTAAATGTGTTTACATTTTAAATGAAAGTCATGAGACGAATCTACAATTTTTCAGCGAGACAAAGAGAACACGTCAGTAAGCGTTTCAAAACATATCACACATATCAGTGAGACTGTCGAATAAGGAGAACATATCAGTGAGACTGTCGAGTAGGGAGAACATATCAGTGAGACTGTCGAGTAAGGAGAACATATCAGTGAGACTGACGAGTAGGGAGAACATATCAGTGAGATTGTCGAGTAAGGAGAACATATCAGTGAGACTGTCGAGTAAGGAGAACATATCAGTGAGACTGTCGAGTAGGGAGAACATATCAGTGAGACTGTCGAGTAGGGAGAACATATCAGTGAGACTGTCGAGTAGGGAGAACATATCAGTGAGACTGTCGAGTAGGGAGAACATATCAGTGAGACTGTCGAGTAGGGAGAACATATCAGTGAGACTGTCGAGTAGGGAGAACATATCAGTGAGACTGTCGAGTAGGGAGAACATATCAGTGAGACTGTCGAGTAGGGAGAACATATCAGTGAGACTGTCGAGTAGGGAGAACATATCAGTGAGACTGTCGAGTAGGGAGAACATATCAGTGAGACTGTCGAGTAGGGAGAACATATCAGTGAGACTGTCGAGTAGGGAGAACATATCAGTGAGACTGTCGAGTAGGGAGAACATATCAGTGAGACTGTCGAGTAGGGAGAACATATCAGTGAGACTGTCGAGTAGGGAGAACATATCAGTGAGACTGTCGAGTAGGGAGAACATATCAGTGAGACTGTCGAGTAGGGAGAACATATCAGTGAGACTGTCGAGTAGGGAGAACATATCAGTGAGACTGTCGAGTAGGGAGAACATATCAGTGAGACTGTCGAGTAGGGAGAACATATCAGTGAGACTGTCGAGTAGGGAGAACATATCAGTGAGACTGTCGAGTAGGGAGAACATATCAGTGAGACTGTCGAGTAGGGAGAACATATCAGTGAGACTGTCGAGTAGGGAGAACATATCAGTGAGACTGTCGAGTAGGGAGAACATATCAGTGAGACTGTCGAGTAGGGAGAACATATCAGTGAGACTGTCGAGTAAGGAGAACATATCAGCGAGACTGTCGAGTAGGGAGAACATATCAGTGAGACTGTCGAGTAGAGAGAACATATCAGTGAGACTGTCGAGTAGGGAGAACATATCATTGAGACTGTCGAGTAGGGAGAACATATCATTGAGACTGTCGAGAAGGGAGAACATATCAGTGAGACTGTCGAGTAAGGAGAGTATATCAGTGAGACTGTCGATTAAGGAGAACATATCATTGAGACTGTCGAGTAAGGAGAACATATCAGTGAGACTGTCGAGTAAGGAGAAAATATCAGGACGAGTTCTGTATAATTGACAATTTGCCATGTACATGTACAAGAAAGAAAAAGAACTTCAGAATTCTCACATAAATTTCAAACGATATCAATATCATGTCTGGTAAAGGCTTATATTCTAACCATCCTCAAGTCTGAAACTTTGCCATTTCTATGTCATGTCTGTAGTGTGACTTGACATGAAACCATGTATATTGTCTTAATTCTTATGTCACATGATAACATGTAACATGGATGTACTTACTATATACATAATGCAACACAGTAGTAGACGCTATTGTTATAAAACTGTATGGATTTCTTGCAATCCAATTGGCTGAATCCTATGCACGTGACCAGTTCTCAAAACCTCCCCTAGACCGTTTTTCTGGATAATATGGATTTTTAAATATCATATTCAGGAGAATCTCATTTACCAAATATATTAAGATAAACAGACGAGGTCATAGTGTAGGTCAGAGAAACAGACGAGGTCATAGTGTAGATCAGAGAAACAGACGAGGTCAAATTGTAGGTCAGCGAAACAGACGAGGTCATAGTGTAGGTCAGAGAAACAGACGAGGTCATAGTGTAGGTCAGAGAAACAGACAAAGTCATAGAGTAGGTCAGAGAAACAGACATGTACACATTTAGGTTACAGAAACTGACAGAATGAGATCGTACAAACAAACTGACATGTACATAATGTACCAAGTAAGGTCCCAGAATTAGGTCATATCGGGCACATTGAGTATTCGGTTGAAGATTCAGACAAACATAAAAATAGGTCAGATAAATAGGCACAAAGACAATTAGGTCAAAGAATCAGAACATATAGAATGAGGTCACGAAAACAGTACAATACATAATTAGGTCACAGACATATACAAAATGAAATTTAAAAAATCAGACGCATGACGAATGAGTTTATAGAATCAGACACAAACAGCATAAGGTTATAGAAATAGACATATACTGATAAGGTTATAGAAACAGACATATACAGAATAAGGTTATAGAAGCAGACATATACAGAATAAGGTTATAGAAGCAGACATATACAGAATAAGGTTATAGAAACAGAAATATACAGAACAAGGTTATAGAAACAGAAATATACAGAATAAGGTTATAGAAACAGACATATACTGAATGAGGTTATAGAAACAGACATATACAGAATAAGGTTACAGAAACAGACATATACAGAATAAGGTTAAAGAAACAGACACATACTGAATAAGGTTACAGATATATAAAACATGTTTACAGAAACAGATATATACATGATAAAATCACAAAATCTGACACATACAAAATAAGGTTATAGAAACTGATACATACACAATAAGGATATGGAAAGAGACGTATACAAAATTAGGTCAGAGAAATAATCATAGAATGCGGTCACATAATTAAGCCAGGGAAACAGATACGTACATAGTTCTGTGGAAGAAACGAACACATTAATAAACAGGTCACAAAATTAGGTCATACAGAATTGGGTCAGATAACCAGACCAATACAGAATTTGGTCAGAGAACCAGAATCATATTGATTTAGGTCAGAGAACCAGATGCATGCAGAATCAGGTCAGAGAACCAGACCCATACAGAATTAGGTCAGAGATTCAGACCGATACAGAATTAAGTCAGAGAGCCAGACCCATACAGAATTAGGTCAGAGAGCCAGACCCATAAAGAATTAGGTCAGAGAGCCAGACCAATACAGAATTAAGTCAGAGAGCCAGACCCATAAAGAATTAGGTCAGAGAACCAGACCCATACATAATTAGGTCAGAGAACCAGACCCATACAGAATAAGGTCAAAGAGCCAGACCAATACAGAATTAGGTCAGAGAACCAGACCCATACAGAATTAGGTCAGAGAGCCAGACCCATACAGAATTAGGTCAGAGAGCCAGACCCATACAGGCATGTTTATATTTGTACATTAAGTGATGTCTAGTAATCATGTTAACCTGAGTACATTAAGTGATGCCTAGTAAGCCTGTTAACCTATTTTAGTTGTTTTTCTTAACGCGAGGTTTACATTCACATGTTTGCGGTATACAAACGTCAGCCCTGAAATTCTGGCACTAATTAACGGTCGGTTAACCATGACATCTTCTTATCTTTTCAATTAAATACATCCCATAATACTGCTACTGTGAGCAATTTCCTATGTTTTAATTACATACCGCTTCTAACGACGTTTGACTAATAAACACTTGTTAATCCCACATGGGAAGTTTGAATTCATGATATCAACAGAACGTAAATTATTCCATTAATACACAAACCATCGGTCGCAACATGTTTTCGTTTAAAGCCCCATTAGTAATAACGGAATGATTTATTTATAATTTTGTAATTTTTATACTAAGCTCTATATCACCACACATAAACCGCCATCAATCGCGCGCTGATCCACCATACAGGGCCGTAATTATACCATTGATGAACTAGATGTCAGGGATATCTCAATGTCGCCACGAAACAATTTGTACAAAAAGAAATCACATGAATATAAATACTAGCATATTTTGTGGAACTCTCTGGTCAACACTAATACATGTGAATGTATTCCGTCTTCTTTTTTTCCCTTAATTCAACATAGTTATATATTCATACCTAACGAAACAGACTTACGTTTATTCTAAAAACATCTCAAACACATTATTTTCTGAGGCATATATGCTCTGAATAGCGTTCCCTTGTCGAAGCTATCAAAATGAAGTATGGTGGTACTTCAAAATAACCTTCGGGTGATCCTTTACTCAGAGGTCAATTTCGTCGTCATAATTATAAACTTCTGGTCAGTTGTTGTGATGGCGTCAAATGAAAACAAATAACAAGCAAACAGATACCAACACGTAGATACAAATGTAGGAATGTATCAACACTTGCGTTACATTGATTGATAATCATATACAAACGATAAATCGTTTTGACATGTTTCCCCAATTGCCAATATCATTTTTTTTTCTCCACCAATGAAACTCCAAATGTGCTGGTTAAACAAAGTTTAAGTCATCTTTCCGTTATTTTAATTGGTGAAAATCCTAAACTACTATATTGAACACCCCAGTTAGAAAATTGGCGCCATTTGACTACGTACACGATGACCGATATTCATACGCGATGTAGTTCAACAATCAATGCTTATACTCAACATGGATTAAAGTTTAGCAATAACGACAATATTGAATAGTTTTAGGACATATTTGATTAGAGACTTGTTAACATATCTGCGTGAATATTGCAAATCAATGAACAAAGTGAGCACCACAAACCGAATTCGCGGCCTGATCCGTCATTTTAAAGAAAAAATGATTAAAGATGTCTATCATTACACTCTGATCATAAATCATGGTAGAAAAAACTTTCATCGCCAGTTCCAGTTGTTCATCATGTGTACTTAACTGTGTGTGTGCTGACTATGACATAATGAAGCTCCGCCGGAGCGACCAGAAGGCGATTTATAGGATTTACTGTGGTCGCTAAGGCCTGTTTTCTTATCAAAAATTTGAAAATGAACTGACAAAAATTACATGATAATGATAAACTACCATCATTTAGCGTTCCTGTTTATGAGCATTTTAACAAACTCATGAACAACTGTAAACGTCAGCTACTTTAATATATTCTAATAATTCAATCTTTGCTGGTAACAAGCATTTTAATTGGCTAAAAAAATATGTTATCAGCCCATAACGTAAAAAAAACCGTCTACGTCTGTAACGTCGCTTTTGATTGGCTGACACAGCGGCGTAACATATTCTAAGAGAATAGAGTCCATCAATAATAGTGGCTTTCAATTATAAGAATAAGCTTGACTATATTTTTTATGTTATGGAGCTTAACACAAAAAACCGGAGTGTACTCTCATCATAAATTACAGTTAGAGTACACTTCGTTTTTTGAGTTATATCTCCATAACATAAACAAATATATCAAAGTTAATCCTTAATTATAGCAGTCTGGTAAAACAGTCTGTGCTTTTATCTCTTTTTTTATTTAGTTAAAATATTATTTGAAATTCCATGTTTAATATGCATCGAGTTTCAGAAATGAAATACGACAGAGATATTATCACAAGTAAGAAGCTGTGATAGTATCCCGATGACTTTGTGCGCCAATCCGAATAAATGCGTGTACAAGTTAAAATCACAGAAACTGGTAACTGTCCATCAGCTCAATTGTTTTCTGTATACCAGATTGTGGACCTAAAAGTGCACACGTCTAACACCTGATTTACTACATCGCGTGAAAACAGCGTCTAGATAAATTAAAGAAACACTCTCGTGCAATCCCATCTAGATTTATAAAAACGCCAGTCCGCCGCGCCGGTGGAGCTATATTATCGCGCCTTCAACACCTTCAATGGAAACAGCATCACACAGACACTATCAAATACTAGGTTAGAAATATACAAGTCGGATTTAATGGCGTTTCTAACTTTTTCCGTCTTCTTTTTTTGCCGCCACCACTGCAGAGTGGCGTTTTTACTTTAAGCGTTAACTTTAGTTCAATGAAATCCAGTATGATAATTTTGAAAAAAAAAATCCGTGTTTATATAAAAGAAGCTAATCTGAATCTTAACGACCACAGAGCTACGTATACTGCGCTGTTAATTACTATAGTTGGAAGTCAAGCTCTTCTCGATGTCAAAGTTACTACACAAAACATCTTCAAAATTATCCTTGTGCTTTGTAAAATTCAAGGTCAGGTTGTTTAAACACGCAAATGAAGATGTTTTAACATCACGATTCTATCTCACGGGAGCTATGTGGATGTGATTACGGAAATGTTGGTATAGATCTAAGCCCGACATTGCTGGGAGGTATGGGATGAGAGGCAGATTGAGCACATGTAAATCACCTGGTAATTGTCATCGTACTGAGGAGAGGCGGACCATTGGAATGGGGAAACCTCACGCTACAACTCCACGTGACGTCCCCAGGCCCTGTGGTTGTATTGGTTATGATTCAAAAATAATAATTTTGTATTTCTTTTAAGAGTTGGAACCATTTTAAAGCATGTCATTGTTATCACTTCTGCTACCACCCTATATCTATTACAGTGTCCGTCTTGCTGTCTGTCTGCTCATCCACACTTTCGTCTCTGGCGAACTATGTGTCGTAAATGTTGACCACGCTGGTTTATCTCATGCATGTAAATACCTGTGTTTGATCACTGATACACGATGAATTATTAACAGTGGGATATCATAAATGTTTATAAGTAATGTGTGTACCGCCATATCCGTGATACTCATTGGTAGCCTTTGACCTCGAATGGTTTTTTTTATCGGTCACCACTTGACACGCACAGTGAAATAGTTCTTCGAAACGAATTCTTTAAAAATTGTTTATTTTATGTATGTTTTTGAAAATAGTTTGAACGGAATCAATTGGAAATTAGATTGTGAACTATGTATCGATATTCTTATATTTCATCAAGGAAATGCAGCAAAGCTACTGGACACCAAATCTGTTCATGAACATAACTAATTAGCAGTGCCAGATGCCAGCTTATTATCCAACGCACGATGGAATCGATCCTGCGTATTTTAATTTATTCCTCCAATATCTTTGTTTTTATCGTTCAGGATATTGCGTTTACGCTCAATATTTTCACATGCTGACTATTACCTCTTAATAATTGTCTAAAAGTATCAAAAATTTATGTTTTAATAAAATACGAATGAAACATGTATGGTGTTCAACGGATAGACTAATACCATTACTATTTATTAAACTTTTTAAAAGTGACGCGACGCAGATAATTTCACATAGAAAAAAGAGGAACTTGGGGCTGACATTTGCTGCCAGGTTCTAATGACGCCACGCTTGACAACTAGCTAGGCTGAGCGCCATTTTGAATGGGTTACTCAGTGTTATTCTGTCGTTTGCTGTTATTATCTGGTATGATTTCCAAACAAAAATGATATTAAATATGTAGTTACATCTGAATCTGCCGTCGCTTCATCTTAATTTGGAACTGTAAAATCTACGCAGTGAATAAAAATGTCCGTTTCAACTGGACAATCAATAGTTAAAGTGATATCCTGGTTTCTTATATTTTCCCGAATGGTTATTTCCTCATATTCCTTGTGTAAAAATGTAATAAAAAAGGATTACGTAAAGGTTAACTAGTATTTTTAGTAGATGGTCTACGGCCTCAATTTCCCAGGAAGCTGTCATGCATGAGAGCACCGGAAAGGGACTAAGTGGTACAGATCAAATAATTTCCCTCTTAATACCCCTCAATCAAGATCTGTCGTTCGTCAAGACAAATTTATAGAATATTTTGAAAGGTGCAAACATATAAAGCCAAGCGACTGTTTTGACGACTAGATCCGACATATAATTCCCTCAATTACTGTGTCGTTCTTATGTCAAAAACGGTCAATATTATCAGTTCTATGCATCGGTTTGCATACTGGATTGCCATTCATGACACATGAGAAACTATATTGATATGCTGCCTCCATCGAAAAAAGTTAGACCTCTGCAAATTCTTTTATCTCTCAGCAGTTACAATCTTAATGTAAGAACAATGTAGTAGGCCCACTGTAGGAGTAATGAGATGAAAGTTATGGTACCGTGTCCAGGTGTGGTATATAATTTCAGTAAGATTGCACTTAAAACCATACCCGAGTGGGTCAATCGTCAGTTGATAATTACCTTATCTATTGAAGAGACGTACAAACTCCAATCAATCATTCAATCTCCTTGAGTGTTTCACTTACTACATGTACTCATATAAGCCTATTGTTGTCTTTTATCATAATAGCGTCGAGTTAACCACGGAAATGGTCAAGGTTATATAGTGGTATAATGGAAAGATTGGTGTTCTAACCAGCATTCCTCTACCTTTCAATTCATAATTAGGGGGATACGAACCTGCCTTCTGTTTCAATATTAGTTTAGACAATTTTGATTTTCAACTCTGTGGCTCCTAGCATCACGGATGAGTTTTAGAAGGACGAAACAGCTGTATGATATATTGTAACTTGAGCTTGGCTTACTGTATATCAAAGGTACACTCTCTTGTACGTACGTTATGTTCATCTTTCTTACGTCTCAATGCTTAATATTAAATCTTCCACATAGGGCATATTAGGGTGTTATGTAATATATATATTACCTCAAATAGGACAGCATACGACAGTTAGTGAAATCATATACATATGTAACAACTAGGATTTATCCGGTAGCCTCACATTTCGGTTAATGGGCAAACCCGGTTACAAAATAAAATGTTTTTCTAAAACAACACTGCAAACAGAAAGAAAAAATGTGGATTTATTTCAGTACCTCAAATGTATGATAATACATAGATCATTTGAATAACTTGGTCCACCATTTTCTTCACTGAAAGTGAAAAAGGGACATTAACAGAACGTGACATAATTATTTACTATTGACAGCATCGCTGCTGGTCGTGAATTGATAAAAATCTACCTGTTGTTACCCAAATCATGGTTCGAAAAACGCAACAAATATTGGAATTCCCTTAAAAAAAAAATCTTTGTGTGCCCTCCTTGAAGTCACAAAAATGACCAACATAAACATGTCCCACACACTGCAATCTTACTATACTTTTTCGTTTCCCGATGCCTCGCTTACTGTAACAGTACTTCGCGTTTGGCCTCGATATGGAACGTTTCACAGGCAAAAGAGGAAGGATTGTATGTTTTTGTTTGTTTGTTTTTGTTTTACGTTCTATAACGTAAAACAAAAACAAACAAACAACTGTATGTCATATCCTACATGTAGGAAATGACAGGTTTTGGTCCTGGAGGGAAGCCGGAGTACCCGCAGAAAACTGATATGCGCTCAGCTTTTGACGACTGCCCCACGTAGGCCTCGAACTCGCAACCCAGTGGTGGAGGGCTAGTGGTAAATGAAGCAGATTTCCAGAGGCCTATCTATGCATTTTATCCTCTAAAGGAGACAAACAAACTCCAAATAAATAATAATTGCTGCTCACTGCTTATTGCTCAATTTTGAATAGATGCTACATTTAGTAAGGACTGGTCAGCCCTTTGTCAGTATCATGTGACCAGGCAGAGTGCCTTGCTACCGTGCCCAGATTATGACTTTCGAGCGAAATAACATTTAAAGTGACCCTTATATTACATGGCCCGATTGTCCGTGGTCACCGTCTACATATGACTTTAGTTGTTGCAAGGTCGTAAAATCCCAAACCACCAACCGTCATTGACACTGTATCTGTGTGTGAAGATGTATGGTAAAGCCCAACATTAACGCTCAATTGTTTATTTAATCAACAAAACGTGTTGTCGGTGTTATCAATCAATGCTATGTTTTACGGACATTTTATCAAATAGAATACACAACATAAACAAACTTAATTATACAAATGATAACACACATCGACTGCCAACCTTTATTTTCACATTGAATGAAATAAGAAAAAAAAAGATTTTCAAGGATTGGTTTGCTTTTTTGTGTTATTTACGACATAAGACGGAACACGTGTCACATAAACTCTAAATAAATGGTCTTGCTGTTTATATAATTGGCAGGTACTCCGATATTTATCATTGCTTCGTCTAGATAAAAAGGAGAAATCCAATAATTAAATAAAAAAACAACAGTTTCGTTTCAGCATAGAGATGAATGTTCTTAATTCTTTTCATGTTCAGCGATCATCAAACGAACGAGCCCCACGATGATAAAGCTGTTTATGACTTAAAACGAAATTTCACATACAAATAGGATTCGGTGAAATAGTCCATCTTTTCAATATATAATGTATTACATTGTAACATGTATAAGCATTATACCTGAAACAATCGTACATTTGTTTGTACTTCAAGGGTTATCAACGTAGTAAGATCAGAAATATGTTGCCACTTCTCCCACAAAGCATGCCCATCGTTAGCAATAAATAAGAAAGTTCCAGTAAGGGAGCTTGCACTGACGATAGAAAGAAAACGAAAATATTTGGGAATACTTTTATCTGAATCATTAGTTACTATAACTTTAGAATGTAAATATAAGTATTACACGGGACCTCCAAGCATTCCTACCTGAACGACAACCAGTAACATCCATATTTTCTATGAAAGTTCGACGGGCTTTATGCACTGTGGATTTAACTGATTTGCATTCATTCCGTAATGACTGACATAAAAACGTTTCAAATTTATGAAACTATGTTCATTGTTCAAATAGTTTTTAGAGTTTGGATAAATAAATTGAAAATTGAAATCTTACCTGAGAAAGTGCAGTTTACATAGCGAGGACAAGCAAAGGCAATTTCTCCACCCAATCTCGTCTGAACTCTAAGAATTATTCATATAGGCATTGTCTTGATACCGCACACTTTCCATCTTTTGCCTCTTTTGACTTATTAAACGATTAGACAAACTAATCATGGTGCGCACCATTTAGGTAGTCTGCGAACTATGTGGCAGTTATACAAGTATGCCCGCCACATATATACATGTGCAACGCATTGATTAAATATGTATACAACCAATTGGTGCATGGTCTGTTTTACAATGCATAAACAACCAATGATATGTAATATAATGCGCTATTATCTGGTCAGATGGCACTTTGTAATTACTTCCACATGTGTATGCCATTGTATGTTTGAGTGAGATTATCGTGCTTTGTTTTGCGTCCGACGGCTTCCTGCCCCATTCTTGAATGGTACAGTACATACCAATTGAACAAACCCATACCATGTTATACTCCATCTTTATTACTTGAGTTTTGCTGGAAGGAGGAACAATTTCTCTGAGAATTCATGCTACGACGCCCGCGGAGATGGAGTCCTGGCTGCCTCGGTAAAATACCTGGTTGAGGGTGGTTATAGACGATATTGTGCCATGAACTATCCAACACGCCATTATTTTAGTCTACTTTACACCGGAATAGGGGTCCACTGGCTTCCTGGTAAAATCGTTACGAAATACGCCAAACGGTGCTGGCTGCAAATAGATCTGCATAAAAGAGATGATCTGCTTTTTGTTTTAAAAGGGGGGCAGGATCGGCTTAGGAAGTAAAATGGTTAGTATAAATCACATTACTTTGAACCAAACGTAATAACATTTGTAACCGTTGATTGATATATGATGTTATCATTACATAATTACATTCTTTGTATCTTGTTTCTTGTCCAAAGTCATTCAACAGTTGCATTTGTTGATTGGATATTGTTTTACTTTCGTAGCCCTTTTGACATACATAATCGGCATATTTAATTTCTTATGTTGTTCAGGCGTCACCTCTGCGGTGTGACAACTGTTTAACCCCGATGTACTGGCAGACAAGGGTCCAACTGCTGTAGTTGTTATCCATGTCAGGTTCTGTTATGCAGACATGGTTGTCAAACTTGAAAACAACTTATTATTAAATTCAAAGTGGTCTACGATGAAGCAATAAGTTGTCATCGTGTTATGGATTGTGTCCATAGGATAACTATAAGAGTAACAGTAAGACCCCCGCGCGCTAATATCCGGGCCAACAACAGTGATTAGTACAAGTTGTAAAAACTTGTTTCAAAATTGTTGTAAAATGAATAAGGTTTATATTTATATTTAAAAATGATAAAAAAAGACAATTGATTGTTATTTTGGCTTACGTCGACCAAATGCAAATTGATGATTTATGAAAGTTATGAAAAGTGAAAATATTAATATCAAAATTAACATTCATATTTTACTCACAATGACTTTTGTTTTTCTTCCTTAGGCAAGTAGCTGGGACTTCACTGATTGAAGTGTTTCACCAGCTGCAGTATGTGTGACACATACCCGAACATGACGTAAAACAAATAAACATGACGTCACCAATCCATTGCGTCACTAGCAAATACAATTATGCTCTTCACCAATATTTTAGCACTGTGTTAAACATGTAATAGGAAGTAAGTCTTAAGATGATATTCTACGCCTAATTAGCATTGTCATGTGTTAAAACAGGCTTCAATCACATCTCGTCAGAAAGAGATTACGTTTTTCGGGCCATGTATTATCGACCAAAATAAGAGAATATGAACATGATTTAATTAGCATCGATATGTAAACTATTATCTGAGTTACAACATCAGGCTTGTATGTTAAGTAATAGTCACAAAAATGTCAACACTCTGTAAGAGGATTATAGCAACCGAGGACTTAATCTGTCTCCTGACAAGCTCCTCATTACATGCGGTGGATCTATGGTGGATGCATGTAGATTCATATTTCGACCTTTAGGAAATAGTTGGAAAACATTAAAATATGTGATTGATTTAAAATTGAACACGTCTGTTATCTGTTTGACCGTTGATCTTAACTTGAAAATCGTTCCAATGTACTCACCACGTTGTTGTTCGAGTCAGAAAACCAGCACTTCGCACACGGTTGACTTTTGTTTAACGTTTAAACATTCATATTTGTTTCTCGGAGGGGTTATATGGGGTTTCAAGTACTCTAATTCGTTAAATATATTCCCATAGATAATTTAGTGGTCTGAAAAATCGATATTAACCATTTAACGTGTGCAAGACCTCGCTACAGAGACCTCGATACACGTTCACCAATCAGCACTAGCGACTGGCGGAAGGTTAGATCAGTAATGTATCGGACGAAGGATTCTTCTAGTACATTGAGATATTATTTAAGTATTAAATTGTCCCCGATGAAATTTAGATATTCTCTTTCAAATTCCGGTGATAAGGAAAATATTTGCAGAATATCCAATACGTGCTTTAAACAATGTAGAGAGCAAAATGGATCAGAATGTGGAAGATGCTTTTTAACATAAACACGATGACAATTTCTAAAAGATACGCGGAAATCCACGTTTGCATAACAAAATATGTGAAGAGAGAAGAATTGATAAAATCTAACAATACTTCCATACGTGCGCTGTTAGCATTTGCTGATAGTAGGTCGATGTTTTCCATTAAAACTATGGAAGTCTGTACACAAGTCTATTGTATATAATATTTTGTTATCAAAATATGACTCATAAAACCGCTGACGCACTTTACAGACAAATAAATCAAAATCTGAACTCCTGTTTGTTACATATACAAACTAATCACACCAACGGAGATCTTACTTTGTTGACTTTTGAGATATGCAGAATGTTCTCTATAAAAAAATCGAACCAATTCTCGTAAACAACGTGAGTTTGCAAGGGATACGCGTGACGAATTGCTTGCCATTAGTCTGACTACATCGGTCTGACTGCCTGTTACAATGTCTAGAAATATATCGAGGCGTGTTAGAAACGACGGCCTTGAGTCGGCTACAGCCGAATCGACTCAAGGGACCCTATTTAACGATATTCTATCTTCAGAGACCACATTACCTAATCCCAACAAAGTAATTTACTACAGAGTATATTAAGTTTCTATTGATAAACCATCTATGTTAAAAGACCACGTTTGCGCAGAGTTTGAGAATGGAAGATTCACAACAAAAAGTGGTAATAACTGTTGCCATGGTTACTCGATGCAGCCTTTAAAAAAGTGCAACTTCTGATAATCTCAGCATAATATCCTTCGTTTTATATGCCTCCTCGTTTTTCGCTGATATATCTCAATATTTCCTTTCCCGAGTACTTGTTTTCAAGGTATCGCCAAATCACGGTTAGTAAACGATTCCACTTCCTGTGTTTCCTTACTCCTGTTTTTTCATTTCAACGAGTCTTAATTGATTATGCGACCTTTATATCACTGTGCTGTGTATCTCCTGTTCCAAAGAGTTTTACGGTAAGAACCT
Organism: Mizuhopecten yessoensis; assembly: GCF_002113885.1. Lineage (NCBI taxonomy): Eukaryota > Metazoa > Mollusca > Bivalvia > Pectinida > Pectinidae > Mizuhopecten > Mizuhopecten yessoensis. Next base: position 464,440 of record NW_018405829.1, read on the forward strand.
TATAACATATATTCTAAAATGTAGACAACTTTCGGACAAATCAAAGGATAGATGTGTAGAAACCAATAACGTACACATGTTAAAAGCCGTAAAATGGCGTTATATCATAGCTTAGAGATGTGGGGGAAATACGGAAAACTTGTACAAAAACATGCAACACGTTGACAGTTGAAATGGATTTTGTTAATTGTTTGTTGTTACATCGAGTGGGGATGTACGGGGAACCATTTAGAAGTAAAGTGACCATAATGCAAATTGGCACTAAGCGAGACGGCAGATGAAACGAAGGGCATTATATCGATAGGCTACTCTGCATACCTAAGTAGCAATAGATTGTATTTTGATGCTCAAAATGTAACACAGATGGATGTTGGATCAATATCGGGCCCTACATTCTTGACCTCCTACGACCGTCTCGGTGTCCAATCTGTCACAGGCTGAGCTGCAGCCGTAAGGCGATTGTCGATACGGCCCTGTCCTCTTAAATATAATGACCTCTTCAATCTGGAGGTCCGGTAACACCATACTTGTCTCACGTGATGTCCCATCTCCTCAGAACCGGTTCTTCTGATGATCACTCAAATCTAAAATCTATGTAATTAAATTTCTTGCAGTTACTCAAAACCATTCGGCCCGTTGCTAGCACATACACAGTAAAACCTTACTATTCTGCCTTCACTTGTCAAGCGACATTTTGGCGTTACAACGGTATCTTAACGATACGTTGATGGAGATATATATATCAAGGATTTGTTAGTACAAAAGCAAAACAGAGACCTTGAAATATTTTTTTGGTAAGCGAGAAGGCAAATGAAAAGAGATTCATTAGATATTTATATTGAAAATGTAACATGTTGTCAATCACTTTTCTTCTGTAGCAGCCAAGAAGCAATTCAGTCCATTACCACCACCTTGTGATGTATAGACTCATATATATCACAAGAGGTGGCAGATACATGAGGAAGCATTGTAGTCTAGTAGTTGTACGCCGGGCTCGTGACCGAATGGTGCCGGGCTCGAGTCACGTCACGGCACTGTGTTATATCTTGGAACAAGATACTTTACTCCGCTTGTTCAAGTCTACTCAGCTGTAAATGAGTACGCGGTTGGGTAGAGCAAGAAGTGTTGACAGCTAGCTGTGAGCGCCGAAATGGCATGCTCCCCGGGGAGTTGAGAAAGACATTGGCTGGTTGCAAATGCCCTATAACCACGGATAATAATTTGTGAACCGCTTTGAGACGACCTACGAATTAGGTTAGGTTGTGATAAAGCGGTATATAAGAACCTCGAATTATAAGTATTTTTGTAAAACAAGGGGCGTTATATAACTTGCTTTTTTCCTCACTTGAACTTTGACCTCTATAATCATGGGGTTTATTCTACAGAGTCTTGTTTATTTATTTGCAGGGCCTCCGTGCCAATATCCGCCCTCTCCATTTGTTATGTTTTCAGCTCTTATCTCAACCTCTGTAACCTCAGTATTGTGACCTCCGGCATCGCCGATGATCACGAAAAAATGTCAATTACCGGCGCACCGAATTTTGTATTTCTTGTGTTTGATTAATAATGTTCGCCTCAAATTGATAAATAAATGTAAATAGAGGAGATTCATTTGTACAAGAAGAGATGTGAACGAGTCTGAGATAATATTAAAATCAATTGAACTACACAATACGTGTAAGAAGCGGCCATGGAACTGGTGATAGAGATAATGGAGTATACGCATGGCAATAAAGTGGTATCACACAAGAGGAATCGGGCCATGTTTGAATATATCCATCCGCACTTTCGTATACCTACATATCAAAACAATTTAAATATGTATATTGGCATTGGAGATTCCCTGTGCTCTACAAATCAAATAGTCTGCAACACAGATATTGTATACTTCAGTCCTTTGTATCTATGTGGATAACAACACAAACGAACATACAAAAAGGAGCTCTAAATCAGTAGAGTACAACATAAAACTGGTGTTCGTACCCAGTACATATAAAGTACAGGATATCAAAGGGCATTGTCTAGTCTCGTTTAATGTGATCCCCACGTTCTACTATAACCTACTTATTCAATTATACACGGTTTTATCGAATTGATGCTGGTTTCATGTCGAGCGAAAACGTATTAAACGTCCAATGTGGTTTTCGGGGACACAACACAACCTAATATTGCTTCATATTCAATAAAATCGCTTTTTTATGGTCAATATTTCCCAAGCATCTTATCGGCGTAATAAGGCGGTTTGGTGATACAAAGAGGGAGGCGTACAATGTATGAATTGTTGAAGAAGATATTGAGAGAGAGGCGAACACTGAATGTATTTTTGAAGAAGATATCGAGAGGGAGTCGTACAATGTATGAATTGTTGACGAAGATATCGATAGGGAGGCGTACAATGTATGAATTGTTGACGAAGATATCGATAGGGAGTCGTACAATGTATGAATTGGTGACGAAGATATTGAGAGGGAGGCGTACAATATGTATGAATTGTTGACGAAGATATCGAGAGGAAGGCGTACAATGGATGAATTGTTGACGAAGATATTGAGAGGGAGGCGTACAATGTGTATGAATTGTTGACGAAGATATTGAGAGGGGGGCGTACAATGTATGAATTGTTGAAGAAGATATTGAGTGAGAGGCGAACACTGAATGTATTTTTGAAGAAGATATCGAGAGGGAGTCGCACAATGTATGAATTGTTGACGAAGATATCGATAGGGAGTCGTACAATGTATGAATTGGTGACGAAGATATTGAGAGGGAGGCGTACAATATGTATGAATTGGTGACTAAGATATCGAGAGGAAGGCGTACAATGTATGAAGTGTTGACGAAGATATTGAGAGGGAGGCGTACAATGTGTATGAATTGTTGACGAAGATATTGAGAGGGGGGCGTACAATGTATGAATTGTTGAAGAAGATATCGATAGGGTGGCTTACAATGTATGAATTGTTGACGAAGATATTGAGAGGAAGGCGTACAATATGTATGAATTGTTGAAGAAGATATCGATAGGGTGGCTTACAATGTATGAATTGTTGACGAAGATATTGAGAGGAAGGCGTACAATATGTATGAATTGTTGAAGAAGATATCGATAGGGTGGCTTACAATGTATGAATTGTTGACGAAGATATCGATAGGGAGTCGTACAATGTATGAATTGGTGACGAAGATATTGAGAGGGAGGCGTACAATATGTATGAATTGCGTACAATATGTATGAATTGTTGACGAAGATATCGAGAGGAAGGCGTACAATTTATGAATTGTTGACGAAGATATTGAGAGGGAGGCGTACAATGTATGAATCGTTGAAGAAAATATCGAGAGGAAGGCGTACAATGTATGAATTGTTGACGAAGATAGTGAGAGGAAGGCGTACAATGTATGTATTGTTGTAGAAGATATCGAGAGGAAGGCGTACAATATGTATGAATTGTTGAAGAAGATATCGAGAGGGAGGCGTACAATATGTATGAATTGTTGACGAAGATATTGAGAGGGAGGCGTACAATATGTATGAATTGTTGAAGAAGATATCGAGAGGGAGGCGAACAATCTGTATGAATTGTTGACGAAGATATCGAGACGGAGTCGTACAATGTATGAATTGTTGAAGAAGATATTGACAGGGAGGCGTACAATGTATGAATTGTTGAAGAGGAAGGCGTACAATGTATGAATTGTTGAAGAAGATATTGACAGGGAGGCGTACAATGTATGAATTGTTGAAGAAGATATTGAGAGGGCGGCGTACAATGTATGAATTGTTGAAGAAGATATTGACAGGGAGGCGTACAATGTATGAATTGTTGACGAAGATATTGATAGGGAGTCGTACAATGTTTGAATTGTTGACGAAGATATTGAGAGGGAGTCGTACAATGTATGAATTGTTGACGAAGATATTGAGAGGGAGGCGTACAATATGTATGAATTGTTGACGAAGATATTGATAGGGAGTCGTACAATGTTTGAATTGTTGACGAAGATATTGAGAGGGAGGCGTACAATGTATGAATTGTTGACGAAGATATCGAGAGGGAGTCGTACAATGTATGAATTGTTGAAGAAGATATCGTGAGGGAGGCGTACTATGTATGAATTGTTGAAGAAGATATTGAGAGAGAGGCGTACAATACGTATGAATTGTTGACGAAGATATCGAGAGGGAGGCGTACAATGTATAAATTGTTGAAGAATATAACGAGAAGGAGGCGTACAATATGTATGAATTGTTGACGAAGATATTGATAGGGAGTCGTACAATGTTTGAATTGTTGACGAAGATATTGAGAAGGAGGCGTACAATGTATGAATTGTTGAAGAAGATATAGAGAGGGAGTCGTACAATGTATGAATTGTTGAAGAAGATATTGAGAGACAAGCGTACAATACGTATGAATTGTTGATGAAGATATCGAGAGGAAGGCGTACAATGAATGAATTGTTGAAGAAGATATCGAGAGGGAGTCGTACAATGTATAAATTGTTGAAGAATATATCGAGAAGGAGGCGTACAATATGTATGAATTGTTGACGAAGATATTGAGAGGGAGGCGTACAATGTATGAATTGTTGACGAAGATATTGATAGGAAGGCGTACAATGTATGAATTGTTGAAGAAGATATCGAGAGGGAGTCGTACAATGAATGAATTGTTGACGAAGATATTGATAGGGAGGCGTACAATGCATGAATTGTTGAAGAAGATATTGAGAGGGGACGAAGATATTGAGAGGGAGGCGTACAATAGGTATCAATTTTGGATGAAGATCTCGATACGGAGTCGTACAATGTATGAATTGTTGAAGAAGATATCGAGAGGGAGTCGTACAATGTATGAATTGTTGAAGAAGATATCGAGAGGGAGTCGTATAATGTATGAATTGTTGACGAAGATATTGAGAGGGAGTCGTACAATATGTATGAATTGTTGACGAAGATATTGATAGTGAGGCGTACAATGTATGAATTGTTGAAGAAGGTATTGAGAGGGAGGCGTACAATATATGAATTGTTGACGAAGATATTGATAGGGAGGCGTACAATGCATGAATTGTTGAAGAAGATATTGAGAGGGAGGCGTACACTGTATGAATTGTTGAAGAAGGTATTGAGAGGGAGGCGTACAATATATGAATTGTTGACGAAGATATTGATAGGAAGGCGTACAATGTATGAATTGTTGAAGAAGGTATTGAGAGGGAGGCGTACAATATATGAATTGTTGACGAAGATATTGATAGGGAGGCGTACAATATGTATGAAGTGTTGACGAAGATATTGAGAGGGAGGCGTAAAATATGTATGAATTGTTGACGAAGATATCGAAAGGGAGGCGTACAATGTATGAATTGTTGAAGAAGATATCGAGAGGGAGTCGTATAATGTATGAATTGTTGACGAAGATATTGAGAGGGAGTCGTACAATATGTATGAATTGTTGACGAAGATATTGATAGGGAGGCGTACAATGTATGAATTGTTGAAGAAGATATCGTGAGGGAGGCGTACAATGTATGAATTGTTGACGAAGATATCGAGAGGGAGGCGTACAATATGTATGAATTGTTGACGAAGATATCGAGAGGGAGGCGTACAATGTATGAATTGTTGACAAAGACATTAACTTCCACCGAAGTGTCGTTATGAAACCATGTGCATTATACTGAATGTATACTCCATGCGTTCATGATATTTTACCAGTGAACTACTATATAAGGTTTTACAATGTACATTAAGTTGACATTTTATCCATTAGGACAAGCTGAACTATCAGAGAGAAGAGTTTAATGAGAGAAAAAGGCATGCCAATTGGCAGTTTTAATAATGATGCTACAATGAACCTGACATTTCGTATTGTGTCGTTGTAATACAACATTCAAATATTCTCAACATTTCTGTTGGCGGGAGGCTGACTATATGATTAAGGAAGCCAACGTGTTTAAAAGGGGAAAGTTATAAACAGAATATCCTCGTTTTCATGATGAATAATACTTGTTTCTAAACATTTCCTTCAGGTTGGTAAGTATGGATTACAAACAAAGCGTAGCTGAATTGAGTCATTTCGGTACATATAGTACAGCTTTTGTACATACGCTTACAGCGTAGCCGAATCGACCTCGATTTGTGGACAACTCGCACACATTTTACACCTTTGTGTGCATACGCTTCACTGGTCATTTGTCTGATGAAGGTGACTGAGAACACTTATGGTTGTGTAGCAAGAATCTTTCCATAGAGAATGTATTCTATATAACATGATACAAAGATGTGTGATTCTGACGTCCAATAAACTGTCCTAACGACGTCTGATGGTTTGTCGTTTCAGGATTGGTTTCGGTTTATTTTGTTTGACGTCCTATTAACACCTAAGGTCATTTGATATATATTGTACAATAAATAACATATTTCATAGGTTTCTCTTTGAACATCATACAATATATCTCAATGGTATACTGTATCAGATGTATATTCTAATATATTTTTATTCTTACTCATGAAAATGTCAGATTTAAGTGGCAAACTCATAAAAATAAATGTGAATTTCAACGGGAAATCATTAAAGCTTGCACTCTTAACTTTTTATGTCATCCCTTTAACTTTTCAAATTTTTTTTTTTTTGTATATGGTATTGTATTTTCAACAGATTTCTTTGTGTGAAAATCGTAAAGCATGGCGACTCATGGTACACAATTTCAGCCTGTAACTTAACACTATAAAGTAGTCCGTACAGGGCTGAACAATATTGTAGTAAAAAGTACATGATGTTATACTAAGGTAATTATACTTATTTCTGAGAATGGTTGGCCTTAAGCTGACTACAGCTACAGGTTAGAAATCATCCCCCTGAGTGACCCCTGCGGAGATAACCCCGCTTCACAGGAGGCACTGGAAAGCGACTAGCCACTCACTGTCAAGATGGTTCGATGAAGTACAAGATGGTCAGCTCGTGACGTATATTACAATCAATTAGTTTGATAATCTCCTGTCTCAGTCCAGGTGTAATGGTTTGTTGTACAGTATAAGGGCATGTGGAGCCACTGACCTACCTATTATCATACATACTAACTTTTTTATATAATCTAAGTAATTGTATGTATGGTATAAATAATGACAACCATATACTGACACGGAGCGAGTATACAATGTAACATAGTATGTCGACATTATTCGTTTTCATTATATTGGCATTTTGTGTGTCGAAAGCTATATATCTGAAAGGGAAAAAATAAAAAAGTTGACAGAATTGAGAAATTCCTATCTACAAGATCTATCGTAAAGTCGACATGATGTGATATGTATAACATTGCAACATCATTATAATGTCACTATAGTGCAGTGAAATATCGGTACACCGCCACTTCTATTGTTTCACCTCTTTATTCTACCATTATTCTACAAGACATTATTTTCTTTGTAAAAGGGTATGGCAATATAAATGAAGGACATCATATACGAACATTCTTTTGACCAGACAAATTGGATATTATTGAAAGATTTCGATGGCTATCGAGTTGGGCAATGAAACGATAGATAATATATTGAGAGTTTACTATACTAATAGTTTAACCCTCAGCAATGTGTTTTTTAATCGAATACAATATATTTCCATATTATATAATAAAGTGATTGATAAAGCTTAGTCAGCGATACTGAAATTAAAATTAAAAGTTGCAAAAGCTGGGAAAAGGGAGAGTCGAATATTTATTTGAGAAAGATAAATGTAGACGAATTAGGTTAGGAACGATGCTTAACTCTTATCAGTACAGATTTGAAAGCAACTAACATGTACTAGTTTAGTCTTCTGTACGTTTTAAAAAAAATTATGACCCACAATTTCTGCCAAAAACTGTAAGATTAATTCAAACAAAATATACTCAAAACGGTTTTCCTCTAACTTTAAATTAACAGGGTTTACACTCTTAAGTTTTCTGCACCTGCGGAATACGTCATGTCAAATATCGAGGACATTCTTTTCTCGAATGAGCATTGGCAAGTTTCTGAAAAAATATTGCTTTTTTATGAATTTTGAAGAAATCCACAAACAAAACTATATTTTTCGAGATGTGGAAGTTTGTTAATAAATTATTACGCCCCTTTGACTTGTCAAAAACGTTTGCACTAAAGTTTCCGCAATATGAACTTCCCAAACCTTTCTGAAGTATTATACTCAGTTTAATCACCGTTTAGTATATAAAGATAGCGACGAGTGAGTCTTAAAGAACGGTTTTGCTTCATAAAAATAAATTTCCGGGTACCCAGAGCAGCGATAAAGCGAGCTTGTGACGGCACTAACAGGAAAGGCAGAATCAAATTAGTACAAGTTGAAACAATAAACACAATCAAAAGTACCTTCATCATGTGTGCTTGCTGATTACCGACATTCAGCGCGCGACCTTTACGGCTCCCTAGGGGTCGCTCGCCATGGAAATGGAGATTGAAAACAAGCCGTTCAGATATGATGACTTAATGTTTTATTTTCACGATTTAAAAAATGGCATTCTGAGGAGGGCACTCGAGCATGCTTGAATGTCGTAACCACAGTAATGTAACACAGCATGTTTAGTTGCCCAAGCTTACTCCAATCACTTTAAAACATGATAATGATTTCCATACAGGTATTAATTAGTCGCCATCATTTTTTTTAATTTGATCAGAAAGCAATAGAACATTTTAATGACGTCCTTGCTATTTCAATTACATATCCTGCAACACTAATCCGTGGAAATAGCGATTGACATTATGAATTAAACATAGTTGGTTTTCACATTGTATACAGGTAACATGGAGTCACATTACCTGTCTTGATTTGCCGAACAGAAGACAAGAAGAATGTGATGCCTGACAGGTAATAAAACTGACTGGTGGTTTTCTACCATAAAACCTATATATCGAGTTTATCACACTAAAAAAAGAGTGTTTAATCAAAGATTTATTTACTTAGAAACTACAGTAATCAAATGCATTGTGTGAGAAGGCAAAATTGTAATTCCTAATTTTTAGGTAAGCTTGAATTCCTATTGGTCGAAAGCTGAAGTATTTTCGGCGAATTTTCCAAACAGCAACGTACTTTCAGAGGTTGCCATTGACAACAATGTATTTAACATACTTTGTGTCTGTGTACTTTTCCTCACGAGACAACCTTGGATAAACAACATGGTGGACAGGTGCACGATCGGTGAGCAGACAGCAATCCAGCAGATACATTTTTTTTAGATCTCAAGATTTATTGATTAATATGATTGTAAGTGTAGACGTATATTAAGTTGCCTACGGTTTTTACTGAAAAACACCGGTTGAGGGTGATTCCAATCAGTGCGTGGCCTGGTATTTTTACACCAGTTTAGATTGCATTCGGTGGGAAGATATTGCTTCCACCTTCATTTTTTTGACACCACTTTTTTCTCTTATCATGTTTTATGATCAGGGGTATTTGTTTAATAGAGATTTGGAGCGAAACCATATACCCACTTGAGATCGCGATGTGTTTCGTGATTCCGTGTTTTGGTCTATTAAAGAATCGAATCAAGAAAACACTGGACCCCCTCGCGCTTAACATATATAGTGACAGTAGACTGTCATTTATATACACTATAGCTTCATGTATAAATGGTTTTTACTATAAAAGCAGAAAAATGATCCTTACGGACGAAAACATAATGTAAAAAGAAAATTTCTCAACAAAAAGTCTTAAGTACTTTCATCTCTTCTAGGAGATTCTTCTATATACTTCATGCATTAGTACATATTTGACTGCATTTTCTTGACGTCAATGATGGTACAATTGGAACAAAAGGAGAGAGAAAAAAACAGTTTAATTGACATTTTTTTTATAAAGTTTTGACGCATTAACAACCAATTACTGGAAAGAAAAGGCAGGGAAAAAACCCAGAAAAACAATCGTCCATTATACTACATGTAAGAATACTGTAAGTAGAGCATGACATATGACTTCTGCATAAACAAAATGAAGAATATACAACTGCACGTAACATAAAATAATTGGGAGGTAAAACATGTAAGGCTACTAACTGTATCTTTAAACATTGTTCAAAATAGAAAGACATTGAAGGTCGCGCTGATTTCAATATGCGGAAAAAGTCTGAGCTACAGACTCTGTTAAATTTCAAACTGAATTTTTAAAGTCAGATGTACATGTAATTAATTTGTGAACAAATGTTAGCCTAATTATAATAGAAGCACGTAAGGTTAATTTTCCAAAGTCAAAAACTTTTATTTCGTGTGAAATTCTTTATTTTATTGTAGGAACCGGATATATACAGATACGTAGGAAGTGGTTAGAACGATGTAAGTAGGAAATACCGTAATCGGATAATAATTCGGACGGAGCGATACAAGTGATTTATAACTACAATTTTGAACAATCATGTAAGATTCCGTAAAACAAAATAACCGGTATTACTTGGAGAAAAAAATCCCAAAATAGATAAAGATTCTATATAGTGTGTGACCCATTCGTATCTTACTGTTGACGTTGCATGTATTGCTAATTATACATATGGCGTTATTTTCGTACTTCTTACACTGTGTTCCTTTTATGTAACGTTGATTTTATAGAATTATTTTCGTACTGTACTGATGAAGAGGTGACAGACTGGCGGGAGTTTTATTGTACTCAATACTCTACCAGCACTGAAAGCAAGGCTCATACTGAAAGAACGGTTCTCGCCATTTTTTAGATTTTGTTGGCATGGTTTTTATTCTGTTCATAATGTTTTGTGTTAAGCTAGTTAGATACTAACATGAAGACATGTCAAGCGTTTTGGGTTTTAAAACGCTTTAAAATATTATCTGAATGTGTTAGGGGTTTACGTAGTTTGATGTGAATACAGCACACTTTTAATCTCCAAAAAGGTGAGAAAGGAGATGACTGACACTCTAGTGGAAAGCCAATCTACATGTTAACAACGTTTCCCCCCTTAATTTAATTAAATGAACCACATCAATACCGCGAAAGGGGAGCGTTATCCGCTTAATGTATTTGATTTCACGACAACGCATTTTTTTGCAATGAGCTCAGCTAATGTGTGAAAATACTTTTGTGTTATTCTGACACTTTTCAAAAAAAGATTTCAATAGTGGTACACAATATTAATGGAAACTTTTGATCTTCTTTGATACTGGAGAGATGACTAGAACGTACTTAATCTTGGCAGCAGTGAAATATTGCAAAATACTGTATCATCAGGAATCAAGAAGTTCAATAATTTATTATTTACATTCATTCTTTGAACCTTTTGCTTGCATGTTTATTTGAACAGGATGTATTTCATCAAATATAATTTTCCAGAAATCCGTTAAGTTCCATAATTGATTATAAAATGCAATATATCCGGATTTAACATTATTTTTTCAATTATTTGTGAGGAAATATATAACCAATGTCTTGCGTCATGAATCAATTAATGTTAAACAAACAACGGACACGCGGAGAGATGTGCAGATTGAGTAAACGTGGTCTATAAGTTATCACAATGGCACGAAACAACAATAAAATTATTTCCTGCAATACTTCAATTGTGACTGCTTTCTCCTTGAACATATTGGATTATCTGAGGTATGTGTATTATAGTGCGACCTGTTACACAATGTGTATCTACCAGCTGTGTGAGGATAACATGGTTTTGATACATGTATACCATCCGGGTTTATATAGGATGCATCAGAGTACACAGAAAATAGGTAGAAATTATCGCCATTGTTTTATGATAGTGCTGTTTAGTGCAACTGCTAGCGGTGTTAGAGTAACTCGGGGAAATTAACATCGATGTTATTAGCGTCACTGCTAATGAATTAGCGTCACTATTACGGATAAGTGTCGCTGCTACAATATAGTAAAATAAGGTCCGTCACTCGCGAAGATAGCGTTTTTTTTATAAGGAATTAGTATCAATTTTATTTACTAATGATATAAGCTTTATGACTAGGGGGATCATCATTAAAGATAGGGGGCTAGCGTAACACTGCTGGTGAGATTAGCGTTACTAACTAGGTGCGGCGGGGGGGGGGGGGGGGGGGGGGGGGGTTGTCAATCATCACCGATAGAGAGGCCAGCGTCACTGCTGGTGATATCATCACCGATAGGGAGCTAGCTAGCATAGGCTAGCGTCACCGTGGTGAGATTAGCTTTACTGACTATGTGTTTAAATTGTTGTAGTAGCCAGGCCGTTCAATATGTAACCCTTGAAACCAATATGCTTCATGCAGTAAAGCAGTTACGAATTATAATACAATATAATACTGTTGTTATCACTGAACGATTAAAACATAAACTATATTGCTATTCTTAGTCTGAAGATTTACTTTCTCTGACAAACTACGACAGTATTGCGTCATAAACCTGAAAGGCGACCACGATAAAGTCACTGTCTGGCTTTACACAAACGCAAAAAAAAGGCATGGGCAGAGAGCTAGTCAGGCTTTTATCACATGGTAAACACACTCCCAATCAACTATTTAACTACATGTGTAAAACAAAGGCTAAATTTAAACTTTAAATGTAAACTTTACTTTATAACAATTCTGAAACAAGTTATTTCAACTTATACAAATCGCTCTTGCCCGGATATTACCGCGCGGAGGGTCTTTATGTGAAAGTAAAGCGGAGTACCCGGTGAAAGCTCACGCGGTCGGGCAGGTGACCCCATACCTTTCCGAGTCCGATCGGGAAATTGAACCCCGGCCGCCTTGGTGAAAGGCGAGTGCGCTATCCACTGCGCTACCCGAAAGGAAAACTGAACTAATGCACAGTTTATTTTATTGAGATCCTGTAATACATTGTTTGCTGTCACTGATCACAAATCCACCGTACCCAGTATTAGATTTAGTAAATGTCATTCTGTTGTACAATATGCGTTACTTACAGATTAGTGTGCTATACTGATTACTAAATATCACAGGCTTATTTTCCTCAAATCATGTTAACAGCGTCTGCAGCTCAATTCTTCAATAAAGCGTAACAATTTCTAATTGAAGAATGGTACGGTATTAGAAATTGAATTACCAGTGGAATACACGTTCAAACACATCAGAATGGTGACGTATTGTAGGAGGATTTTACTAGAATGTTACTATTATGGGACAAGCCGCCGGCTCGTTTTTTAACACTGCGTGTGGTTTTATTCGCTTGAGTACATCATCACACGTCATTAGAGCCTTGCTTATTTCGTTTCTTTTCTTTTTTTCCAGGACATCGATCTTGCGTGATCGATAACCATCGACCGGACAGAGCTGTAACCTCGGGATCAATCCCGTCCCGTTGACGTTCTTTCACATAAAATGTCTGCGCGTGTTTCTTTTGTTTTTCGCGATATATATATTCAACATCTAACGGAGTCCGTACGTAATCCATAAAACGTCCTAGAGCATAGGAGACGCAGGTGTCAGCTCAACACAGATTGTAAGCAGACTCTCGATATAGACCATGTACTGATTATAAACATAGACCATGTACTGACTATAAACATAGACCATGTACTGACTATAAACAGACCATGTACTGATTATGAACATAGACCATGTACTGATTATGAACATATACCATGTACTTACTATAAATAGACCATGTACTGACTATAAACAGACCATGTACTGATTATAAACATAGACCATATACTGATTATAAACATAGACCATTTACTCAGTATAAGCAGAGACCATGTACTGATTATAAACATAGACCATGTACTGATTATAAGCATAGACCATGTACTGAGTATAAACATAGACCATGTACTGAATATAAACATAGACCATGTACTGATTATAAACATAGACCATGAAATGACTATAAACATAGACCATGTACTGACTATAAACATAGACCATGTAATGATTATAAACATAGACCATGTACTGATTATAAACATAGACCATGAAATGACTATAAACATAGACCATGTACTGACTATAAACATAGACCATGTACTGAGTATAAACATAGACCATGTAATGAATGTACTGATTATAAACAGACCATGTAATTATTATAAACATAGATTATGTACTGTTTATAAACATATACCATGTAATGATTATAAACATAGATTATGTACTGATTATAAACAGACCATGTAATGATTATAAACATAGATTAAGAACTGATTATAAACATAGTCCATGTACTGATTATAAACAGACCATGAAATGCTTATAAACATAGATTATGTACTGATTATAAACAGACCATGTAATTATTATAAACATAGATTATGTACTGATTGTAAACATAGACCATGTAATGAATGTACTGATTATAAACAGACCATGTAATGACTATAAACATAGATTATGTACTGATTATAAACAGACCATGTAATGATTATAAACATACACCATGTACTGACTATAAACTACTGATTATAAACATAGAGCATGAAATGACTATAAACATAGACCATATAATGATTATAAACATAGACCATCTACTGACTATAAACATAGAGCATGTACTGATTATAAACAGACCATGTAATGATTATAAACATATACCATGTAATGATTATAAACATAGCTCAAGTACTGATTATAAACATAGACAATGTACTGATTATAAACAGATCACATCTACTGTACTGACTATAAACATATACCATGTACTTATTATAAACATAGACCATATAATGATTATAAACATAGATTAAGAACTGATTATAAACATAGACGATGTACTGATTATAAACAGAGACCATGTACTGACTGTAAACATAGACTATTTACTGACTATAAACATAGATCATATACTGACTATAAACATAGAGCATGTACTGACTATAAACAGAAAATGTACTGAATATAAACATAGACCATGTACCGATTATAAACATAGACCATGAAATGACTATAAACATAGACCATGTCCTGACTATAAACATAGACCACGTACTGACTATAAACAGAGACCATGTACTGACTATACACATAAACCATGTACTGATTCTAAACATACATCATGTACTGACTATAAACATGGACCATGTACTGACTATAAACTACTGATTATAAACATAGAGCATGAAATGACTATAAACATAGCCCATGTACTGACTATAAACTACTGATTATAAACATAGACGATGTACTGATTATAAACATAACCCATGTACTGATTATAAACACAGACCATATACTGACTATAAACATAGAGCATGTACTGATTATAAACATAAATCATGTACTGATTATAAACATAACCCATGTACTGATTATAAACATAGACCATGTACTGATTATAAACAGATACCATATACTGTACTGACTATAAACATAGACCATGTACTGATTATAAACAGACCATGTAATGATTATAAACATAGATTATGTACTGATTATAAACATAGACCATGTAATGATTATAAACATAGACCATGTACTGATTATAAACATAGACCATGTACTGATTATAAACATAGACCATGTACTGATTATAAACATAGACCATGTACTGATTATAAACATAGACCATGTACTGATTATAAACATAGACCATGTACTGATTATAAACATAGACCATGTACTGATTATAAACATAGACCATGTACTGATTATAAACATAGACCATGTACTGATTATAAACATAGACCATGTACTGATTATAAACATAGACCATGTACTGATTATAAACATAGACCATGTACTGATTATAAACATAGACCATGTACTGATTATAAACATAGACCATGTACTGATTATAAACATAGACCATGTACTGATTATAAACATAGACCATGTACTGATTATAAACATAGACCATGTACTGATTATAAACATAGACCATGTACTGATTATAAACATAGACCATGTACTGATTATAAACATAGACCATGTACTGATTATAAACATAGACCATGTACTGATTATAAACATAGACCATGTACTGATTATAAACATAAACCATGTACTGACTATAAACATAGACCATGTACTGATTATAAACAGAGACCAGGTACTGACTATAAACATAGCTCATGTACTGATTATAAACATAGACCATGTACTGATTATAAACATAGACCATGTACTGACTATAAACATAGACCATGTACTGATTATAAACATAAACGATGTACTGAGTATAAACATAGACCATGTACTGATTATAAACATAGACCATGTACTGATTATAAACATAGACCATGTACTGAGTATAAACATAGACCATGTACTGACTATAAACATAGACCATGTACTGATTATAAACATAGACCATGTACTGACTGTAAACATAGACCATGTACTGACTATACACATAAATCATAACTTTTAGTTCGCTTTTCACGTTTTTTTACAGCAGTGAATATATATATTACCATATACAGTACATATGTGCTGTTTGGGACCACCTAATTCCATATTACATTACTTAATTGCTTTGAATCAATTGCTCAAATCACTGAGATCGTTGGAGTGCTGTTCCACCTTTATCGTTTCTCGAACGATATACACTCAAATATATTCACCCTCAGGTGTCCCTCTCAATTAAATGACCGTTCATGTTGTAGTCTTAAAATATCAATATACAGATTAAACGGCATTTGTATTATTTTGAGCCGATATCCATGCAAATATGCCGTCCAAAACACATCATCTAAAACCCTTGGCATAGACAATTGATCCTAGCGAACATCGATTTTGATGTACTACAGTGCTTTTAACCATGTTTCATATAAATCGTGAGAAATCCCACACTGGCCGATACGAGACATTTCAGCACCTTACCTCAAATTTAGTGCGTGGGTGCTAACGCTGAGATTTTGATCTTTGTTTATAATAAAAACAAATAGATAAAGGTGTCGGTCCTTTTACTATCGTTGAAACATATACTGATAAATCTTCACGTGTTCCCTATACATCAAAACAAACATGTGTGATACTATCTTCTGCTTTGAGAAGGTGTCATCCTAACTCTCCAAGATAATTGTGTTTCAAAAGGATACGAAATGTGGTCTGCATCATCCCGACACGCTTGTGACAGAAACTGTGTATCATCCATTTTTTGTTCCAGAGATATGATCATAAATATCAGAGCAAAAACATTCAATAAAATAAAACACGAAACTATTTTTTTGGTCAAAATCTACTTTTTTCTGCAATGTTTTCAACAATGCATATGCGTGACTCATTCAATTGGAAACTGGTGGTCAGTTCTCAAAGATTATTTCTTAATTACACATATGGCCTATACACCGATATTTTTTCATTCGGATTTTTTTGTGTGTTATTTTGAAATGACGAATCGTTCGAGTGAAATGGTAAATGACTGAAGAAACCTGTGAATCTAAACAGCAACCGTAACATTTTTTACATTATATCATTTACAAATCGCCTAAGAGTACATTCGGCAAGAAATCTGTGATTTCATAAAAGTACACGAAGCATATGGAATTAAGATGCCATTGATGAAATTCTCTCTCCTCGTTAGGGTTACCCCTGAACCGTGGGATGTGATTGAGAGACAAAAGCCATACCGCCTAACCGTCCTTGATGAAAGCTAGTGTGCACGGATGTTTGCCATAACGAGGCCACGGTAAACAAGTGTCTGCTTACACGACCAGTAGTGATGGGTAGTTACGTCACTGGTCATTTACGGTACACTGACGTCATAGACGCCTACTATGTAAGGCCGTTCGTGTAAAAAATAAGGTCGAGATAAGTAAAAACGTTTGTTTAGAATGAACGCGGAAAAAGCAGTGGTTTAATGGCCTTAATACGATAAGATCAAAAGGTTATTCAAATAAAAAGATCATTCCCATCATGTAAGGTCAATGATGACATAGGGTCACTTCTTCAATCATTAGGTCATTGTCATTATATCGTCGTGCCCAAACCAAACTATGTTTTAACAAATGTTTTGCTCATGTAGAACAGAACCAAGAATGCTTATAACGTACTAACGATATTAACAATTAGTCGTTGGCCGTGTTCAGAGTAACAAAGAATATGTACTGATTGTCAAACATGACTATAAAAACGTCTTTATCCGCAATCAGTGACGTCATGTTCTTACTTATTTTTTATTTGGGGTTTTATGTCCACGCAACAATTAAATTCAAATTGAATAAAAAGGTTTTAGGCCGAGAAAAGCTTGTAATCGCAGGTGTTGTAATGGGTGCAGCTGGTTACTATGGCTTTCTCCAATGACCCTTAAGCAGAAGACACAAACATCCCGAAATGTGCAGGGGTCCAACATTATATGCCTCTTACGATTGCATTCAGTGGAATACAGGATGTTTATTCTTTTCCCGAATGTACGTAAATATGATTTCTCAAATACAATTAATAAAAAATATTGCATCGAACACGGAATGCACAGTAAGTTGTACCAGTATATGGAGTACTATGGTAAAACAGTCTGGAACACCTGACGTTACTTAAGGATAAGCGGTAATACATTTTTGTTTACAATGAAATTAACATAATTGGCTATTGTGATGTCACGCAATATAGAAATTAACAAATTGGGGTAAAGAGCGCTTGTTTTGAGAAACCTATTGATGATTACCCCATTCTCGGGATGATATGACGTAAAATTCTAAAACCGACGTCCGGCATTTTGCCCTACTAGTATGATTCATTATCAGATAATAATTTGACATTTTGATAATTGCGATATCTTTACAAATTACTGCGACAACAAATTCAAACTTAATATCAGATTTAAAAACAAATAGGCTTAGACTTAGATCTGTAAAACACAGCTGGGTATTTCACGTAGCTTTAGACTTAACTCTGTAAAACACAGCTGGGTATTTCACGTAGCTTTAGACTTAACTCTGTAAAACACAGCTGGGTATTTCACGTAGCTTTAGACTTAACTCTGTAAAACACAGCTGGGTATTTCACGTAGCTTTAGACTTAACTCTGTAAAACACAGCTGGGTATTTCACGTAGCTTTAGACTTAACTCTGTAAAACACAGCTGGGTATTTCACGTAGCTTTAGACTTAACTCTGTAAAACACAGCTGGGTATTTCACGTAGCTTTAGACTTAACTCTGTAAAACACAGCTGGGTATTTCACGTAGCTTTAGACTTAACTCTGTAAAACACAGCTGGGTATTTCACGTAGCTTTAGACTTAACTCTGTAAAACACAGCTGGGTATTTCACGTAGCTTTAGACTTAACTCTGTAAAACACAGCTGGGTATTTCACGTAGCTTTAGACTTAACTCTGTAAAACACAGCTGGGTATTTTTACCAAGTAACTTAGTGTTAATTGGCAAAGAGCAAGTGTTTTGCCTCAGCTGTCAATAAAGAATTTGAAAGATGAATATAGGGCAAAACTTACAATCGACACTTGTCAGAAAACACAGACCTGCAGCTCTTATCACTAACCCACACTGCGTCCGGTAAACGGTCGGTACACAGTCGTAGTTCAGTCGAGGGTCTTCACTATGTTGGCTGTTATATAGGAAATACACGACGGATTGTGTGGGGGAGGAAAGAGCGGTCAGCTGGTCTACCGATATGGTACCTAGTGTACCGATATGGTACCTAGTGTATCGATATGGTACCTAGTGTACCGATATGGTTCCTAGTCTACCGATATGGTACCTAGTGTATCGATATGGTACAATGTACCTAGTCTACCGATATGGTTCCTAGTCTACCGATATGTTACCTAGTGTACCGATATGGTTTCTAGTGTACCGATATGGTACTTAGTGTACCGATATGGTACCTAGTGTATTGATATGGTACCTAGTCTACCGATATGGTTCCTAGTGTACCGATATGGTACCTAGTGTACCGATATGGTTCCTAGTGTACCGATATGGTACCTAGTGTACCGATATGGTACCTAGTGTACCGATATGGTACCTAGTGTACCGATATGGTACCTAGTGTACCGATATGGTTCCTAGTCTACCGATATGGTACCTAGTGTACCGATATGGTTCCTAGTCTACCGATATGGTACCTAGTCTACCGATATGGTACCTAGTCTACCGATATGGTAACTAGTCTACCGATATGTTACCTAGTGTACCGATATGGTATCTAGTGTACCGATATGGTACCTAGTCTACCGATATTGTACCTAGTGTACCGATATAGTACCTAGTCTACCGATATGGTATCTAGTGTACCGATATGGTTTCTGGCTTACCGATATGGTACCTAGTGTACCGATATGGTACCTAGTGTACAGATATGGTATCTAGTGTACCGATATGGTACCTAGTCTACCGATATTGTACCTCATCTACCGATATGGTACCTAGTGTACCGATAAAGAGAATAACAGGAAAGTCAGGGTACGAAAGCATACATCTTTTGTCTTCTGATTTTGGATGACAAACTCACGATTCTTAACCAGCATTTTGATTTTTGTTCAGATTAGATGAATTCGTTACATGGTGTCATTTGTCTTTAGCATCATCTACTATGAATCAAACCGCGATATGTATGCTGTGCGTTTTCCATAAAAAAATCCAGGTGAAATGTCTCAGACAATCATGCGATTTATGTTTTCAAAAAGAAATAACAATATCAACTCTGACTTCTGTTTTTTAGTAACGCTTAATTTACCTTTGACTGGTGACTGATAACGCTGTTGTTGAATTGAGATATTTAGTCTCTGACCTATGTTTTATTGTTAATTGTATTTTATTTGACCTCTTACCTATGTTTTATTGTTAACTGTACTTTATTTGACCTCTGACCTATGTTTTATTGTTAACTGTACTTTATTTGACCTCTGACTTATGCTTTATTAAGCTATACTAAATATTTGACATCTGTATGCTTGTTTGTCATGTGGTACATAATGTACTTCATTTGACCTCTGATTGTGATTTGGTACATTATTTGACATATGACCTTTGTTTCAATGTTTGTGATGTGGTACATCATTTGACCCCTGACCTATCTACATTTATTTGTGATTTGGTACTTTATGTGACCTATGAACTATGTTGTATTGTTATCTGTACTTTATTTGACCTCCTATCAATTTTTTGTGATGTTGTTCTTTATTTGACCTCTGACCTATTTTGATGTGATATGGTACTAATTTAACCTCTGACCCATGCGTTTTGTGATATTGTACTATATTTAAACTTTGACCTTTTTTGTTGTGATATGATACTTATTTGACTTTTGACCCATGCGTTTTGTGATATGGTACTTTATTTAACCTCTGGCCTATGTGTTTTAAGGTCTGGTAATGTATTTTACCTCTGACCTATGCTTTTTGCAATGTGGTACTTTATTTGGCCTCTGACCTAGGTTTCTTTGTGATGTGGTACTTTATTTGACCTCTGACCTAGTTTTTTTGTGATGTGGTACTTTATTTGACCTAGGTTTTATTGGTTTATATCGTGATGTTGACGCATGATGCATACTGCGGTTTTATTGATATTCGAATCAAACAAGCATATTTACCGTACCTGCGTTATTGATTCTCCCACAATTAATGTTTGGTGCTTTTCTTATTATATTTATATTGCCACATACCAATCAAGTTGAAATACAAATCTCTCATATCAAAGAATTCATTGAACTACCCAACAGTGGTGTCGAGTGTTCGTTTATTCACTCATAAAAAGGTTTACGCCTTTGACTTCGGCTGATTGTTTCGTAGTCTAATGCTACGCCTTGCCAACCAAAGGTAAACTGCCAGTGACGGCTGTTCGGTGCACTTGTTCTAATGAGTACAGCTAACACTAACTGATATGTCAGCGACTGCCTGTACCGATTCCACTCTCGGATTTCTCAATTCTGTAGATAATATTTCCTGCATGTGATTACTCGTTGACAGGGCTGTCATTCATGATTGCGTTGATTGCTAGATGCACCACTGTTGAGTAACAAATGTACTTCTACTGACAACACGGATTAATGATCACAATGACAAGTTCTGACGTCACCAATCAATCATCGTAATCATAGTTCTGACGTCATCGTTAAATGATTTAAATGACGAAGTTCTGAAGTCACCGATTAATGATTACAATCACAAGTTCTGACGTCATCAAGCAATGTGTACTCATGACAATACCGAACAACATTTATTTCTCTAATTACATAAAACAATATGTCCTTTTGTTGACGTCACTGGGTAATATGTACCTAAACTGACATCATCGAGCAATATATATGTACTTATTCTGACGTCATCGATCAATGTGTACTGCTCTTTTGACGTCATCAAACAGCGTGTATGTCTACTGATGTTACGGACACCATATGTGCGTCACCGCGCAACAATCATGGACACCTTTTTCAACTGACTCTTCGTCGAATCCTCTGACATACCCCTCATCAAGTCCGCATCAACCACCAGCTGGTACACGGGTGACTAACTCCGATAAACCTTTATATAAACACTGATACTCCGGTCGCTCAATAGCATCTATTCAGTTGAGAGTGAGAGGATCTTAGTAGATTATCAACCAATATTGCAATGTGTAAGTAATTAATGTAGTCTGAGTACGGACAAATATTGCTGCTTGAAGTAGGCCTTCGCGATAAAACGTTATATATGATATGACAAAAAAAATATCTTTATGATCATTCTTACAGGTATAGCATGTGAGAACTATTGTTGTTTATTGTAATTGATCATCAAATGTTGTCTAAGTGATATTTACGCGTTGTTTGGTATTGTCCTCCATGATTTAAAAACCGAAACAGCCTCCCTCATCACTACATTCTCTGAGCTTCTGTAAACAGAACACAATATAAGAAACAATAGCACTAATTACAAAATATACCGAGATTCTCAGCGCAGCATCAGAAACAACAGCACTAAGTACTAAGTATACCGAGATTCTCAGCGCAGCATCGGAAACAACATCACTCAATACTTAGTATACCGAGCTTCTCAGCGCATCATTAGAAACAACGGCACTAAATACTTAGACTACCGAGCTTCTCAGCATCAGAAACAACAGCACCAAATACTAAGGCTAACGAGCTTCTCAGCGCAGCATCAGAAACAACAGCACTAAGTACTAAGTATACCGAGATTCTCAGCGCAGCATCAGAAACAACAGCACTAAGTACTAAGTATACCGAGATTCTCAGCGCAGCATCAGAAACAACAGCACTAAATACTTAGTCTACCGAGCTTCTCAGCGCAGCATCAGAAACAACAGCACTAAATACTTAGGCTACCGAGCTTCTCAGCATCAGAAACAACAGCACCAAGTACTAAGGCTAACGAGCTTCTCAGCGCAGCATCAGAAACAACAGCACTAAAAACTTAGGCTACCGAGCTTCTCAGCTCATCATTAGAAACAACAGCACTAAATACTTAGTATACCGAGCTTTTTAGCGCATCATCATAAACAACGGCGCTAAGTACTTAGGCTACCGAGCTTTTCAGCGCATCATCATAAACAACGGCACTAAGTACTTAGGCTTCCGAGCTTCTTAGCGCAGAATCAGAAACAACAGCACTAAATTCTTAGGCTACCGAGCTTTTCAGCGCATCATAATAAACAACGGCACTAAGTACTTAGGCTACCGAGCTTCTCAGCTCATCATTAGAAACAACGGCACTAAATACTGAGGCTACCGAGCTTCTCAGCGCATCATTAGAAACAACGGCACTAATACTTAGGCTACCGAGCTTCTCAGCGCATCATTAGAATCAACGGCACTAAATACTTAGACTACCGAGCTTCTCAGCATCAGAAACAACAGCACTAAATACTTAGTATACCGAGCTTTTCAGCGCATCATCATAAACAACGGCACTAAGTACTTAGGCTACCGAGCTTCTCAGCGCAGCATCAGAAACAACAGCACTAAATACTTAGTATACCGAGCTTCTCAGCGCAGCATCAGAAACAACGGCACTAAGTACTTAGGCTACCGAGCTTCTCAGCATCAGAAACAACGGCACTAAATACTTAGGCTACCGAGCTTCTCAGCATCAGAAACAACAGCACTAAATACTTAGGCTACCGAGCTTTTCAGCGCATCATCATAAACAACGGCACTAAGTACTTAGGCTACCGAGCTTTTCAGCGCAGCATCAGAAACAACAGCACTAAATACTTAGTATACCGAGCTTTTCAGCGCATCGTCATAAACAACGATAATAAGTACTTAGGCTACCGAGCTTCTCAGCGCAGCATCAGAAACAACAGCACTAAATACTTAGTATACCGAGCTTCTCAGCGCAGCATCAGAAACAACGGCACTAAGTACTTAGGCTACCGAGCTTCTCAGCATCAGAAACAACGGCACTAAATACTTAGGCTACCGAGCTTCTCAGCATCAGAAACAACAGCACTAAATACTTAGGCTACCGAGCTTTTCAGCGCAGCATCAGAAACAACGGCACTAAATACTTAGACTACCGAGCTTCTCAGCATCAGAAACAACAGCACTAAATACTTAGTATACCGAGCTTCTCAGCGCAGCATCAGAAAACATCCGCCTTTCACTATCTGTCCCGAAGCTTATGCAAAACAAAAACACAGCATCAGAATCAGAGCTGCATTGACTATCACTAGATCAGAACAACTACCCTCATCACTATTTTTTCCGAGTTTTTCTATTACAAGCATCAGAAACAACCACGCATATCACTTAGTATAACTAAAGAACTAGTTACATCCGCACTGGTGCATGATCAAGGTACCGCCCTTTTGAATTACAAACAGAAATATGATTAAAATGTTCTAAACTGCGCGGCAACATTCGGCTAATCAATTAAAGTCAGCCGCAAATTATCCGCTCTGTGCCTTGAGTAACTTACCATGCTACCCGTTCATTGGAATATTTGAAATCAAGGCTGCTACCATATTGTAAAGTCATACACCTTACCCTGAACTCACCGCACACACACTTGAGATGTCGGGGTTTGTTGAAGAAAATATGTAATCGTTTATTATCTTTTAAGCAAATTGCACAGGCAAGGGTTTGCAGGAATTATCTAGGTCAAGGTAAAGGTCAAGAAGTCGGTGGTACAACACTGGGTCATAGTAAGTGTTTCGTACGGTCGCTGTTGTCTTATCTACAGATCGACTTAACAAATAACGCCGGAAGGGTCATTCATTGTACCAGGGAACCAGCGATTATGTATGAACCAAAGACCTATCATAAACCGATGTGAAATTTTCAGGAAAGGGGGGCAATTCACTTTTTAATTTACAGATGCATATTTAGGTACTTCGTGCATGGAATCGATCTTAGTCATTCGGATACTCTCCAGCTTTTTAGCATACCTACTTGATATCCCAAGGAGTTCTTAAGAGAATCATTCTCGTATTTTATCAAACAAATACACAGGGGCTCATATTCATGAAACCGTTCTCATGCTCAAGCATGGATTCTATGTTCAAGGGAACTTTCTTTTAACGCTCTTAAATCATGGGATAATGTCAATAAGTCCTGAGTAGCATTGAGAACAGTATTCGGTGTTTAGTCTCTTCAAATTGTTTTCCAAATCCTCAACAAAATGTGTTTTGTTTTTAATTTTATCACCGGAACAAGAACAATAGCTTAAACACAGAATCCGAGTTTGAGTACGAAATTGGTTCCATGAATGCGGACCCTTTACGGTAACAAGACCACAAACACCACCTGTGACATTTCAATAAAACGTAAGAGGAGTTCTTTTAAAAAGCATGTAATTTTTTACAGATATTATAAATTATATTTTACGCAAGCGTATTCATATTTTTGTCCTCGTATCCGGCACATCATTAACAACACATTCAAATTACAAGGCTGATCCGTAAGTACATGTTTACTGATTCTTTCCCCCTGAAAATCAAATTTTCTACTCTCCGATTTAGCAAATTACGGTTTCTTTTAATCGCGATCGATGGTAAGCGAAACGCTAAAAGGATTCGGAAGTCTATACACTCGTAGAACCGAAAAAGGATACGAAAATGTTAATGAACACCTATCGTAGGGGGCGGGCCTTATATGAACATTACCCTTTCTCTTCTGATATAAACGAAATTAACAGGGGCACACATCATAATCATATATGTCCTTTCACACCGGAGATGTAACAACGTTTCATTGGGCAACAGCCACGGGTTACAACGTACAGTTCTATTATGCATGTAAGAACACTATTTTCCAAAACCTACCTAACACACAATCACACAAACAAAGTATGATTGCATGGACTTATTTGTCAGGGGAAAAAAAACATTTTGTTACGTTTGACACTGTAGAATAGATATAATCAACATGTTTTTGTATGTTGATCATCGTGGATTATATATTGACGAAGAGAATATGTATTGAAAATAAATAATCAGCAAAGGCCGAGGAGACAGGTTCAATCATTTCAGTTAACTAAATAATAAAACATGCACATTGAAAATTCAATATACCGAATAATTTTTATCTTTTTTTTTTCGTTTTTATTAATTTTAAAGAATACATGAAAATAATACCGAGCTATTTTGTCTTGAATTTTGTACACCGATCCCTGACTCGTGGCACTCCCCTATCAGAATCGTTAACATGTTGCAGTCCACTTTGGTCTCCTTTTATATGAATTGCGTCAGTAAATTGTTAACTATATATTGACCTCTAGAACACGAGCGTAAGATGTGTTACACAGGATGTCACGACAACGTAATGGCTGAAGGTGACGCAAACCTTTAAGAATCAAGTAACAAAACAACCTCCAGCACATTGATCCATCGGCGATACTGATGTGTTAACTGAACTCCAAACCCCACTCCTAAGGAGAAAATCTTTGAAGATCACTCCTGTATCCTGCTTGGACACACGGGTTTAAAAACGTCAAGTAGTAGCTCTACTAAATATAGCCAGTGAGATAACGAATCTGAAGTGATTAGTTTTGCGCTAAGCAATGTGTTCAAGACACGAATGGATTTCTAGGAAATGTTTTGTTCGGAATATATGCGTTTTATCTTTGTTTTATCACAGTAACTTTGACAACTTAGCTTAGTTATGTTACTTAGATCGTTATTAATAAAGCAATAGTGACAACGAGGGCATTATATCGATGTTTAAATGTTTTGTCATAACGAGGGCATTATATCGATGTTTAAATGTTTTGTCATAACGAGGGCATTATATCGATGTTTAAATGTTTAGTGAAAAACGAGGGCATTATATCGATGTTTAAATGTTTAGTGAAAAACGATGGCATCATCTAGAGGTTAAAATGTTTTGTCATAACGAGGGCATTATATCGAGGTTAAAATGTTTAGTGATAAACGAAGGAATTGTATCGAGGTTTCAATGTTTAGTGATGAACGAGGGCATTATATCGATGTTTAAATGTTTAGTGAAAAACGATGGCATCATATAGAGGTTAAAATGTTTTGTCATAACGAGGGCATTATATCGAGGTTAAAATGTTTAGTGATAAACGAAGGAATTGTATCGAGGTTTCAATGTTTAGTGATGAACGAGGGCAATATATCGAGGTTTAAAGGTTAAGTAATACACGAGGGCAATATATCAAGGTTCAAATGTTAAGTGATAACGAGGGCATTGTATCGAGGTTAAAATATTTAGTGATAACGAGGTCATTAAATCGAAGTTGAATTGTTAATGGCAAACGAAGGCATTAGGAAGTGTTACTGTATGTAACGCGGGCTATGAAGGTTTTGTTTCACAAGTGGGACATTATGGTGTTGAGGTATGGCCACTGAACCCACAGCTCTAGGTTTTAGATCACCTAGGGATACTCAGACTAACACTACAGCCCGTATGTAATTTTGACAGAGTGCCCCCGACAAACGGTCCGTGTCAGACGGGAATTAAACAAGCGATATCTGCCTTGATTATACTCCTGCATACCCTGTTACGTAACTGTCCTTATTTATGACGTCCACTGTATTGTTCTGGGAAAAATCGATGCTTATAAACTCCCACAGAACTAAACAAAAATGGTATTGTCTGTATAATGGCCGTTTAGACATAGAGAACAAGAAGATGAATGACGATAATTTAAAGTGTAATGTTCTTTTCTCGCCTTTAGTAGCAAGCCATTACGAAATGTGTATTGTCTTGTCAGAACTATTTTTGTCATTGTTTTAATAATGTGTTTGGGATAAGGAAACAAAGTACTTTGTTCGTGAGATCTTTATTTTTCCTTAATTCATATCATGGTCTTGTTATCACTGTAGGCTAAGAAAATGTTAACCATTATAAACAATGCACGGTATGGTTACAATTCAGCCGCAGACAGCTTTCTTATGAATTTTGCAAACGATTGTAGTTTGTAAATACATGTAACATAACAGAAGTCAGTGTCTCGTTTTCACCTAGAACGAGAGAATATGGTTACGTCATACATATACATATGGTGGTGCGTCATATATTATTGTGGTGCGTCATATATTATTGTGGTGCGTCATATGCGCTCGAACACACACTTTTATAGAAGTACACAGCTGTAATACATGAACTTCGTTAGTTTCTTATCATGGCTTTTATCTGTGCAAAATAACATATTGTGGTCATCAATTGAGTGATAAAAAACGACGAGATGTCAGTCTATGACGTAATCCAATTGTTTCTTGTGACGTCACAATGGCTGTATCACACGTGTTATAAGAAAATACAAAGATATTGATGCTTATTGCATATTACAGATTGCTTTTACTTGTCCCTATGACGCTGGTAATAATCCGGTTTCTTAGATAAACAGTGGTACATGTACCTGTCTGTTGTAGCCATTATTAGTCTTTTCAGATTTTAGATTATTAGTACATATATTTTATAATTCTTTTGCATGTCATTTCATTATTTATGTACGACCTGGCTATATGACCAAGAAAACTGTTTATTTGTTTGATTTTTTTCGTCGACTTCCTAAATTGTGAAAAAAGTATGTTACTTTGCATTACAACTGATTATTTTCCGTCACAAAGAGGTTGATTCTGCTTGCAGAGCATCAATCCCCGATATGTGCTGTAACCCAGATGATGACACAGTTTACACGAATTTCAGAAGAGAATATCTGTTGTAGCAAAAAATTTGTAAAAAATCAACAGTATTTTGGGTTTAAAAGACATCTTCCATGTTGCTATGATCTGGGGCGCTTTACACATTTGGTTTTCCTTTGACCTGATGAACTTAAGAACCGCTGATAAATCTGAAATAGTCTAAATGG
Organism: Mizuhopecten yessoensis; assembly: GCF_002113885.1. Taxonomy (NCBI): domain Eukaryota; kingdom Metazoa; phylum Mollusca; class Bivalvia; order Pectinida; family Pectinidae; genus Mizuhopecten; species Mizuhopecten yessoensis. The sequence continues at coordinate 493,549 of NW_018405829.1, forward strand.
CCATTTGGTCAGTAAAAATGTTTTCTTTGTTGGGTTTTCTGTATCCTGGCTTTGTACTTATAATGATTACGTTGTTATTGTTTTATACTCAATAATAGCCGTATTATGTAATAAATGTACATTACATTCTTCGATTTATTGCATTGTTTTCAATTATATTTATTGGAAATAAAAGAGGATCAAACATCACCTACAGTTGTTAGTAAGGTTTTACAGTGATGTAATCTATACAGGTGGGTCGCTGTACCAAGTCTATCAGACCGTTCCAGACATACTACTGTACCATCCTCACACAATACACAGTTAAAGACTGGTCGTCTCATAACAACTACAACTCAATGGAAACCTGGCAGTTCTAAATAGCTTTTGATACAAATCTTTTCTGAAGCTGGTACACAAAAGTCAAGACTCTCTTGAATGCTGTAGTAAATTGTTCGTGTACGTTTTAAGTATTCACTATTTATCTCCTGAGCTAAGTAATGTATAACCATGGACATGGGTTCGTGAGTCTGCGTTACGCACAGCTTTTGAGCATTTTAAGCATGGTCATACTGAAGTGAACAAATTCTCCACTTATCTTAATGTTTGTGAAGAAATTTTAAAACACTGCTAAATATTTCTCGTCATGTCTAATTTGTATCTATATAATTTTCCAATGGTTTTTGGAAACACATAGATGCAGCTATAATATTTCCTTTCGTATACAAATTTTGTATTGTGTCTCTATAGACACATTTCTTATAACACTTTACATATTCCGTCTTTGCGTATTGCAGAGTTATCTTCTCTTGGGAGCAGGTATTGATTGTTACGTCATTGGTCTGTGTGAGAAAATTACGTCGTTTTCTCAAAAATTGATGACGTTTCTCTCACAAACAAGTGACGTAACAATCAATACCTGCTCCCAAGAGAAGATAACTCTGCAATATGCAAAGACGGAATACTGAAACTGATATGTGAAACCTAAATATAACGTAATATCCAAAAGAATGCACAGCAGGACAGTTTACAGTTAAACTAGCGTTGTTCATTTGGGAGTACCAAAGTTGGTTTCAAGGAGACCGAGTTTGAATGTCTTATGAGCTCATTGTCAGGAGGGACACTTGGAGTCTGTTTTATGATTCTGCAGAAGAACAGTTGAAGGATTGATTTCCGTAAGGGGTGATGTGTGTTTTAGTCAGTAAGACACCAGCATATGATCCAAGTGGTCTTATAAGAACCAGGTGTTCCTTGAAGTACACGGGACAGTTTGATATAGATTTTGCCCCAATTCAATTTCCACATATTGGCACTCGTCCACATTGATGTCCAACAAACACGCCTCCTCCAGCCAAACTAAGACATTATCCGAATAGTCCCGATGTCTGATGACCATGTACACTTGGGTATCGTCAGTATAACAATGACCGGACATTTTGTGTCTGTGAAGTATATCTCAATTTGGTTCTGAACGAAGACGGTATTATCTTTGTCCCAGCAACGATCGTTGCGGAATACATAGATATAGACTTAGACAGTTGAAACTTCCTTTTAATGTAATTTATTCATGATTCATTTGGTACCAAATATTAGTAAAATCGAGTTGAATTTGGTCAGGTAATGCCTATTTTAAAAGGGGTCGGTATATTCTAGATACACAATTATTTTACCTTGATACGCATAAACCTCACATACAGTGTGTCCGGCTTCGGCGCCAAATTACATTTTTCCTCTGACGTGTCAAAATAGCATAAACTAAAATTGACTTCGTTCCATCAAGTATCATACTCTTCCAGAAATATTCTTATCGTCGCCATAAATATATGTGTGTATACAGTATTGGGCCTAAATCTACGATTGCATCTTCGGAATTTTCGACAAATTACCACATCGTTCGGGTTTTTTATGTCCTAACTGTGTTTCGGACTTTGATAAGGAGGGCATTTCGAACAAACAGTGACATAAGGACATGGAGGATCCCATATCCAAGATGCTAAACAAATCATTATAAAACAAACGATAACTTAAACTATCACAAATGCATGGACATGTGCAGCTTACCACATTATATTTAATTTCATTTTGATATGAACATTGACTTTTCCGATTGTATGGCGATGTACTTTTAGTGAAAGATATATATCAAATACAAAGTACATGTAAATGAACAAACCCACTTTTAAAGAAACGAGGCCGGCAACTTATATGACAGTCAAAGAGTGTACGTTTGTTTCCGCTCCAGCGCCATTACATAGGGGATGCCAAACTGTACATAACATCGCGTCAACCTAAAAAATATAGATCTACCTAACGCGGGTCATATCTTGTGTTCGATGGTGAAATGTCATGGAACTTGATCTTCCGTACCGTGCACTTTTAAAAAGAAATATGACTGACTTACATTTCTAAATTGGCTCATACTACATGTCAACAGTTGGCTCTATCCCCCTGTCCAAATGAAATACACCAGGCAGCCTTTTCTATATCTTCCTGGCTGATACGGATTTCAACAGACAACAGATGACAAGGACCCAGGATTTCTGGATCAGACACATGTGTAGTAGGTAGATTCATATTGTTAATTTTGCATTTTTTTGAAATTCAAGCTGTTGATGATTTATTATCAGGAAAGATACATTTGGTAATTTTGCTCTCTGCATCCCTGGAATACGTCATAGCAAATTTAAAGGCACGCAGCTAGCTATTTGATTGGTCTCAAGATTTCAACAGACAACAGATGACAAGGACCCAGGATTTCTTGATGAGACACATGTGTAGTAGGTAGATTCATATTGGTAATTTTGCTCTCTGCACCTCTGGAATACGTCATAGCAAAATTGAAGGCACACAGCTAGCTATTTGATTGGTCTCAGGTTAAAACAATCTGCTCAAACGCTAGGCTGATACCTGTCCGTTACTCGACCGACATATTCTTTTGATGTACATCAAATGAACAAGGTGGTGTACACTTATCATTCAATTTTGCTATGAAATATCCCGGGGGTGCAGGGAGTGAAAGTGAGCATAACACCTGGAGTATGGAGGAGGAGTTTGGACAACACGCACACACCTACTACAGTTCTGCTGGTGATGCTGTTATATGACACAGTTATATCAGCTATACTGGTATATATCTTTAATTGCGATTAGTCCTGCACAGCTATTCATTCTACAGAAGGATTATACCACAAGCGTCAATGTATGCCTGGTTACGGAATCCATCAATGGAGTCTGTCTTGTGTGTATTCGGAGAATATTTGTGACGTAACGTAGCCAGTTGTACATTGTCTATAGCGATTTGTTTACAAATTTTACGGTGTAGGAAAAAAACAATTTCTATGTATTTACAGTATGAGTTCGAAATTGGTTTGTAAAACACACTTACTGTTATATTCAGATACCATTGTGATGCATTTTGTGGCATTAGTTTACATGCATATTATTTATTTGGATAAGACAACCGAAAATATCAGAATTAATTAATTACAGCTGTATAGGATATTAAAATGAACAGTTCAAAGTGTCTGGGGAAAAAAAGAGAAACAGAAAAATGTATGAAAATGAACAATCTTTTGGAATAATTCCATTCAAAACGAAGAGGACAGAGGCAAAAACACGACTCTGAAGGGGCCCTATATTTAGTACCCAAGGGATACAGTTGGTAACCTACTGTATAATGTCATCGAAATTTCATGAGGGTTAAACCCTATGTTCCCAGCTCCCAGCCAATAAACAAATACGTATAACGCCTTTGTCGGTAATTCAATTGTAATGACATTTTCGTATCTAACGACATTTACCTGCGTTTACATGTCCGTCAGTATTACCCCGGTATCACTAGTACGTCAGTTTGTTTCTCTCCCACAAAATACCAACGGTTTCAGGTCAACTCTTTCCTAAGAAACGCAATTAGGTTTCTTTTTCTATTTTATCTCTGACAAATGTGACGTCAACGTTTATCGCAAGTGTCACAGAAGAAAGAGTCCGCCAATGAACCTTTTATTAGTTATATTACCAAACCAAAACCCCACCATTACCTGTACATGTACTATAAGGAGATGACAGGCATAGCGGGTTCCAAATCTTCCGTTTAAAACGGCCTTTTGGTACCTCCGCTCGTGTGTCAGTTTGACGAGTTGATATTGTCAACACTCAGTACAACCCACATAACACATGTTCCTTAACATACATCATTATGTGGTGACTCCTAGATACAAACTATACAGGAACATTACTTTTTATAATGACCTAGAATCTTATAATAATTGGGCTAAACGGTGGTTGGTTTCTTTTTATTCTCTTTATTTCAAATGCAAACGATATTGCCGAAGACTTGGATTTGATGTTTGATGGGATTCAAATGGAAAACGGGGGAGTCATTATGAGGAAGATATAGTTTGGTAATGAAAAAAGATTGATGTTTTACGTTAACGCAAATTCTTGTTGAGAAGAGATTCAATTTCAAAAATATATAAATCTTTTATTTTACCAGTTTTTCAATATGCCTGTGAATTATGGGGTGGTTGCACTGCTTTTTGAATCTGGGTTATCAGAGACAGCATAAAGAGAGTCGGCTCGAATTATAATAGGACTTCGTGTACAAGTAATGATTTATTAAATTTTAACACGTGACTAGAAACACTATCAGAGACGAGAAAAAGGCGAAAGTTGAATATTTTATATAAAATGAAAAAAAAAGTACTACCACCAATTAATCGGCCCTTTTGAATTCGCTAGACAATACAATAAAAACATTATTATCTTTCAATACTTTCAAATCTTCTATATGTAGTGGTGCAAATTCGTCTCCACCATCTTATTATAACTTTGGCGAACGCAATATGATATATAACATACCAGACTCAGGCATCAGTGCAGCTCTTTGAAAAAAAAAATGTTCTGTGTAAAGATTATTAATATTCCAGCATGTGTTTGTGGACATTCCTGTGATATTTTTCTTAGAATGTCAGTTTTTTTTTATACAGCACGAATTACGCTTATACAATGAACATTCCGTTAATTTAGATTTATTATTATTTGGTAATGAAAATCTGTTCGTAGATACTAATACAGAAGTTTTCAGACACGTGTAATTTTTCATTAAATCCAGCAACAAGTTTTAAATGAAATATAATAATTGTAAAAACTATTATGTATGCCTTGTTAAATGCTATCATGTATGTATTACTATGCAGTGTATTAGAGGAAAAGATGTTGATAAGTTGATATAACTTGTGCCTAATCCTCTGCTCAAATTTGGGGCAATAAAAAGGTTCAAGTCAACTTTTTGTTTGTTTCATACAATATCATGAGGTATACGATTGTCGCTATTACAACTTATGTTGATCAATTGTATTGGCCCGAATGTTAGCGCACGGGAGTCTTAATGTGGGAGGATACCGGAGTACCCGAAGAAAACCCACGCAGTCGGGAGGTAATTACCCAATACCTTTTCCCGTCCGATCAGGGAAAGGATTCCCGACCGCCTTTGTGAAATGAGAGTGTTATCCACCGCGCCACCTGACCACAGTCGGTATGTCTAAAATATGTCACTAGTTTCTTGGTTAGCTGTACGGCATGAGTTACGAGTTTCAATTTTCTTATCATAAACTTTCCCGTTCTTCATAGTAACATCCATGCTGACCAAATCTATGGTGTTTACATAGATTTAATTGAATTTTGATTATGTTCGTGTGTTATGGTTTTGTAGGGACTTCTCGGGTCTTACCAAGATGACGGGCGTTATTTGGATTTTGACATAAATGTACTGGGAGGATGTCGCTTATGAAAATAAAGAAGCTTACGTTACCCTTCTAGATCACTTCCCTTCTAATTCACCAGGTACTTCCTCAAAGGTCTTCCCGTATTTTTTTCACATTCTGCCCTAGTTTCATCGAGTATGAGGTCGAATAATGGTTTGGGTTACATTTGTGTATTCTCTTGTATTTCCTGTACGTTTCCCCAGATGACGGCTCGCATATGTTACTTTTTATGCCGGTATGTATATTTTTGTTCTGTTGGTATTTATAACTTTATATTTCTCTACTAATCCCATCAAAGGCACGGTATATCAGAACCTGGAGAACTGTGTTTGTTTACAGTTTTGTTGTATACTCTATTTATGAAGAATTAAAACTCGTGTATGTCGATTTTCATTGAAACTTTGAGCACATTCGAGATGAATTAGTAAATCATGTTGAAACAATATTAGATGACGTCACGCTAATTAGTATGAACGACGGTCTGTTAATCGGATCAATTAGGCGTAGTCATTTATCTTTATATATAGAGACAGAACTTCTGTTTATTAGACGGCAAATTCACCATCCTAGTTAGTTCCCAGCCACTTTAGAAAATCAAATCAATCGTGATGGTATCATGACCGACCGAAGCGGAAATGAAATTATGAAGCTGAAAGATTACTCAGAGTGCCAATGCACACTGTCAGACAAGGGGGTTTAGTTTGTAATAATTTTGATAACCGTCAAAATAACATGTAACCATAGGTGAAATTAAGATACATTGTACATCCATATGTACGTTTATCCCAGGTCAATACAACGATATTACTCAAATAAATAAATAAATCACGTTTACTTTTAAAAAGCCATGTACATAATGTTATATTATGGTCAATACAACAACAATATTAGATTGTCGTAAACATTAACAATAAAATAGCATGGTGGTTCACTAAACTGATTTTGTGTTAAATACAACAGTATACTGTGATCAACACTTTAAAAATATGAAATGGTTGGCAATAAATTATGAGTATGATATTGTAGACAATACATCAAACATATGATGTTGTGGTTAATACATCAATATGATAATGTAGTCAATAATTTATAAATGTGATATTGTAGTCAATACATCATTAATATGATATTGTAGTCAATATATCATAAATATGATATTGTGGTCAATAAATTATAAATATGATATTGTGGTTAATACATCATTAATATGATATTGTAGCTAATACATAATCAATATGATATTGTGGTTCATACATCATTAATATAATATGATATTATAGTCAATACATCATTATTATGATATTGTAGCTAACACATCATTAATATGATATTGTAGCTAACATATCATTATTATAATATTGTAGTCAATACATCATTTATATGATATTGTGGTTAATACATCATTAATATAATATTGTGGTTAATAAATTATAAATATGATATTGTGGTTAATACATCATTAATATGATATTGTGGTTAATACATCATTTATATGATATTGTAGTCAATACATCATTTATATGATATTGTAGTCAATATATCATTAATATGATATTGTAGCTAACACATCATCATTATTATATTGTAGCGTATACACCATTAATATGATATAATATTGTAGTCAATACATCATTTATATGATATTGTAGCTAATACAACATTAATGTGATATTGTGGTTAATACATCATACATATGATATTGTGGTTAATACATCATTACTATGATATTGTAGCTAATACACCATTAATATGATATTGTAGTCAATACATCATTTATATGATATTGTAGTCAATACATCATTTATATGATATTGTGGTTAATACATCCATTATATGATATTGTAGTCAATACATCATTAATATGATATTGTGTTTAATACATCATTTATATGATATTGTAGCTAATACAACATTAATGTGATATTGTGGTTAATACATCATACATATGATATTGTGGTTAATACCTCATTACTATGATATTGTAGCTAATACACCATTAATATGATATTGTAGTCAATATATCATTAATATGATATTGTAGCTAACACATCATTATTATTATATTGTAGCGTATACACCATTAATATGATATGATATTGTAGTCAATACATCATTTATATGATATTGTAGCTAATACAACATTAATATGATATTGTGGTTAATACATCATTAATATGATATTGTGGTTAATACATCATTACTATGATATTGTAGCTAATACACCATTAATATGATATTGTAGTCAATATATTATTAATATGATATTGTAGCTAATACACCATTAATATGATATTGTGGTTAATACATCATTAATATGATATTGTAGCTAATACACCATTAATATGATATTGTGGATAATACATCCATTATATGATATTGTAGTCAATACATCATTAATATGATATTGTAGTCAATACATCATTGATATGATATTAATACCTCATAGGTATTTTTGTGGTTAATACTCAAATGGTTTACAAACATTGTCATGATCATTTTATCAATAATATGATGTTACGGCCAATGCATTATTAACCAGATATTTGATTCTGTGAACAAAAACAGTGTTTCTCCTTATAGACCGACATGCATATTTGCCTAGATTATGCTCAGATGAGAAATTCATTTATATGTATACTTCAAGTGTCATCAGGAGATACAATGTATCAATTAGTTTTAAATATATATACGGTGCGCTCTAGTTGGTATTAGAAACACCAGTAGTAGCACCAGGACGAACACGCCTGCAATATATTCCTTCTTCGAAGGTTTGGTTTGGTTTGGGTTGGTTTAGTATTGTTTAACGACCTATCAACAGCAATGGTCATTTAAGGACGGCCTCCCCTGTGTGCAAAATACATGCGTGTAGTGTAAGTGTGTATATTTTGGGAGGCTGCGATATGTTCGTGTTTGTCTCCTTGTGATAGCGCGGAACTGATGCCGACTTTATAGTGCTACCTCACTTAAACATACCGCCGAAGACACACCCCACCCGGTCACATTAAACTGACAACGGGCGAACCAGTCGTCCCACTCCTAAATTGCTGAGTGTTCAACAGGAGTAGAAACTACCATTTGTACAGACTCTGGTATGTCTCGGCCAGGGGACAGAACTCAAAGCCTTCCTTACAACGGTGAACGCTCAACTAAAGGCTAAAGGTGAGGTATTGTCAAAGGAGAAATTAGGAAGAAGAAGGTTGTTTAGAAAGAAGAGAACAATGCATCGGTAAAACAATGTAACATAAATGTGGACCAAACAACAACAATAACGCACTATGGTGCCATTAGTATTTGTACACTCGCCGATCATGTATCGAGTGAGTATTTTCAATTTGTCTGCAAAAGGCGTGATCTTCGGACGAAGTATTGTGTTATTTTGAAATCCGCTTAATTGATCTGATACAAACAAATGCAACTCGCACAAAACTACAGATGCCAATAATTTCAAAGAATACACTTTCTGTTAATTATATACGCCTGGGCGTTGTAGCTGCGTTTTCAAAGGAAATCTCAGTTTAATTTAAAAATTGTACACGAGGAAATATTGATCACGAGTATTTACTACCAGTGCAGTGTAGACAGAGCATCTAGAACGCGCTAGGCTCGGCACATTCCCTCTCCCTTAATCTCCCGTAGACATTACTGTAGACAATATAGGGATCAGTCACGTCAATATAGGACGTTTTGTAGAGAAATCACGAGTCAGACATGTTTCTTTTCTGTATATTGTCACCATATTTTCACGAACTATATTGAAACGTTTTGTTCGCAAATACTGAAATTTTGAAAATTGGGTAAAAGTGTCCTGCTGTAAGAGGCTTTTAATATGGGACCGCTTGCAAATTAGGGGACATTTAAGAAATAATCGTTTTACCTGCGATGTTTGCCTAGAAACATGTCTCCATATGATCTTAGCTATTGTAAGGAAGTTAACCCCAAAACCAAATTGTGAATTTCGATCATAAGTAACACACGTGTACTAGAAAGGGTCAGAGTTCAGGAAGGAGTGGGCTTCATGGAATCTGTATGCAACCGATTTGCGTTCATACCGGCATGATCATCAAAAATGCTGTTTATACCTCAATACGTACTTAATAAGCATTTTCTCCATACAAGTGGTGGAAATACGCTTCTTGTTCATCATATTTTACAAGAATGCCCATGTATAAATGTTGATGTTGATTTTTAAGAAACATCATTGATTTAAATTTGTCTTCAATACAACAGTAAGCCTCTGATGATTAATGATAACACATGAGTCATGAGCCGGCTTATCTAAAGCTTGATGGGCTGTAACGTAATCATGGCCTTTACGGAGCGTTCAATCCTACTGCTACATCAATATCAATATCAATTTGATATACTAATCAATGAGCCATTTGCTAATGATATTTTACAAGAAATGAAGTATATATTTGCTTAATTTGTCTCCAAATGACAAAAAAAAAATTAAAAAAATCACTTCATAAATATCACAGGTTATTTTTTGCATTTCCACATTTTAATTATTAGGCCCTGGTGGACATTAGTATACGTCAAATGTTTGTTACTGATTCACTACACGATTCACTGGTTTACTGGTTATAAATTGATATCCATTGGTTCACTTCACTGATTTATTGCTTCAATGGTTTATTGGTTCTCTTACGTATTCACTAGTTCGGAGTTTCAACGATCCATTATTTACTGACGGATTTAATTATTAGACAGCGATCTACTGTGGACTACCGAATAACTTCCGAACGGAACTTAAACTTACTGACAACTAAGGTGACATTTACTTCCGAATGGATCACTCACACCATTTCATCGATTATATTGATGCATCTGGATTGAACGGTATTTATGTAATATTGTATACTAATATGGACCCCGATAGCCTATAGCGTGGTTCATGGTAAACATGAATGCAAGCTGATTGCGTTCATTTAGGCAATGAATGTTTAATCACATTGCGTTATGATCCTATAACACGAATCGTGATTGTGACAAACTTGATTAAGTCCGGGAGGTCTTTACACTCATTTGTCAGCAACAAAAATGCGTGTTATAGGACTATATTAACATTAGTTAAATAATTAATTCCTTATGCTTACATTTTGATAGATGAAGTTTGTAACATGGTGGTCGATGACGTCAACAATTGTGGCCGCATACCCAATGATTCGGTTTTGTTTTGTTTTATTTTGTTTAGCATCCTGTTAACAGCTAAGGTCATTCAAGGACGTGCCTCTATGTGTGCTTTGTACCCGTCACACATACACACACGTGCCCAATGGTGTCACAGTATCACAGCGCAAAATACATTCTATAGCACTACAGTTGGAGGTTGCGGAGAAAATGTAAACATACAGAATACAGTTAAATATTGTTCAACCATATATCACCATTAAGAACATTTAGATTCTACGGTATCGTCAATCAAACAATATTGACCTAGTCATTTGAGCGATTCATTTAGAGGTAATCACGGCGATATTTGGAAAGGACTGCCAAGCTTCATACATGTATTAAATATATCAATTACGGTAAAACCAGCTAACGCGAGGGCATTTGTGTTCATAGTGTTATGAACGCAACTTCAGTTTGGTTGGTTCATAGAGTGCACATATGATGCAATGTTAATTTTCAGTATTGGACTGATTTCATTTGGTAATCATAGGCAATAAGTTTTCCATGAACAAAAGGCAGATTCAACATGAAGTGATAGCGCGCTTCAGTGAGCTAGCCTTTTACCCGAATTATATTAAACTGTATTGACTACATTCATGTACGAATGCCAATTGCATGAAACGTCCTAGCGCTTCAGTTTGAATTTGTAGTTCAAATGCAGTTCAAATAAGTAAACGTGTGTTATGAGAGCGTCATCAATTCAGGCCAAGGCATTAATAGATGATTTAAATATTGTTTCAACTGGTTTTGTTAGATTGTTGCAACTCCATATTGTGGTAAATATAACGAAATATTAGATTGCATATATCTGTCCTATCATCATGTGAAGGTCGGCGATTTGTGATACTGACTCGATGTTTCTATTTTTAGAAACAGCGGGTTCATATTAACTTATATATATATATGACGTCATTTCAATTGTAACGACACTATGTTCTCTGCCAAATGCAGTACTGTCTTCCGTACAATTTCCATATGTTCTATCTTGTTTAATGATTCAAACATTTAGCATCTAGTTCTAACGCTGTTTCGGTTAATATCACTTTATCAAGTTTATATAACCACTTTATATCACCCACCTGTAAGTGGGCCTTATGGCCTGTTGGATTGAAATAAATTAATTATTTACCTCAACAAAAGTCCATAATTGATAAATATCACACACCAGAGGCATTACTACCTGTTGTAGAGCCATTACCATACAACCCAATCCCCATCGATAGGGTCACGATTGTTCACAGAAAGACTTAAAACGTCATACAAATGCACAACGCCCGCATTTATCATGGGCTTATATTAGACACACATCGCGTGTCAGAAGGGCAAGTTTGATCACAACTATCTTGATCAATGCACACCGGGGATGTTTACTAGGATCTGTGATTATAACTCTACAGCTTCGTGTACTTGGTACGTCGTGCCAAACCATACACGATCATATGTATGTGTTGTGGTTATAATAAAACCGTGATTCTGCAGCTATGTGAGAAGTTGTGCTATATAGACTAGGCTAGTTTCTATTTTTAAAGGTACATCATTGTACCATAATTTGCAGACAGACGTGTAAACAAATGGACGTATGGTGATAATCACACGAGATCACGCGTAGCGCGTAAAGCATGCTACATTTACCTGTAAGAGGTGTTTATTGGCTCCCATGTGTCATACATATTATATTTCCTGTCGATCAGACTATTCAGTAATGAAATTAAACTCATACAATAGTTTGCAAGATAAATATCAACATTTAGCATCCTGATTGAGTCCGAGCCGTGTACACTTGGTTTAACTTTGTTAGGTCACAGGAACTGGACACAACCTAATGAACCGTTTGTCGACATAAACGAATGAAACAGATTTTATGGAAAACAAATATAGTTCCTAATGAGAAATAGATAGGCCAGTTGTTCTTGAATGTTCAATATATAAATCAGCATATGATTTTGAAAACTTAAAAAAGGAAATCACTAAAGTATAAATTATTTCAGCCCCATATTTCACATATAATTTGTACTAAACCTGTATATACATGTATATATAAAAAAAAGTGATTAAATGTCCATGTGAAGGAAGTAAATATAGAACAAATAAAATATACGTAATTGTCGTTACGTGACATCTTAAATAACAACATGTATATAAACATGTATATATATATATCTTCATCATATGCGCAAGTTGCTATGCGGTATTATATATACATAAAACATCACAGGGAACATTTAATGACCTCACTAATTCATAACAAAGGTTAAAACACTGGTTTTGTCATTAGATTTTCCAAGTCGATATATTTACAAAATTTGTAAATCAGCAAGCTGTAGTTGAACTTACGATAAAGAGCATCCCAACCTTGGCCCATATCCCACCTACTATATAACTATTACCTGTATACATGGCCCATATTCCACCTACTATATAACTATTACCCGTATACATGTACACTTGGCTGGAGCTTGTTAACGTGTGCTATTTCCGGTATAGCACGTGTTCTGTGGTGGTTCTTTCAAAACAGGGCTATATTTAGGTATGACCACATTTAACCATTACCATATTTAGACATAACAATTCTCTTTCCTTGCGGCATTACGGATTAAACTTATTTAATGATATATTAAAAGATGATTAAAGTAGAATGGCAACCAATCGATAAGTTATCCGGCTGACAACAGCTGTGATCGATACTTAAAGAGAATATATACAAACAACGTTCGACTACTTTTGCAATTACGCATGCGTAGAAAGGCTTTTTCGATGCTTCAAAGGCCATGTGTTACGGTGTCTATATCATACTAGTACCTTATGGCGCTCGAAGCATTAATGTTCGATGATGCTGCAAAATGTATTATGATCTCGTGTCTACAGCCACCCCCGCATTCTTCTGTCTTATCTACCCCTATTTGTAATATCCTCTAACGTGTGACCACCAGTCTATTTAGTATCGTTATAACTTCCCTGTGGATCGAACTATCGATCAGTTTTGCCTCAAGGTTGACCAGAGTATCAGAAGGATGTCTGCCATGATCAAATGCTTCGAAGACGATGATAGAATTCTCAAGTAAATACTCCAACCATCTACAGAATTATTAAATTCGTCCTTATATTCGATAATGATTGTGAATGATTGTTTTGAATGAAAAATATCGGCGTTTTAGACACTTTTTAAAAATCTGTTACTCTTGCTGATAAATCAACGACAATCACACTTTTATTTTCCCGGTCTTTTTTCGCGTTCGTGTGAACAGGATCAGAGATATACATGTCGCTATTACATGTATGTCAGATACTTAACTCGTAATCAAATCTCGAACATTTTCCAATTCTCGTTGTATCAACTAATAATAATTGGTCAATGTGTAAACTTCCTTGCCAATTAATGCGGACATACAGCTCACGAAAAATAATTATTTTCAGTAATACCTGATGTTTGCCGCTAATGATGACTTTTTCACATGTCTGTCAACGAGATCTGTAAATAATATACAAACGCCATGTGGCTCGAGATCGTTAAATTAATTAACTGAGCATACGATGTGTAAACAACATATGTTTATAACAATGTGTTTAGTATTTAAATTTAAATTGAAGGACCGAATTATCTTTTCACAAATGTTGCAAATAATCGATTTTGCTGAGCCTCATGAAACAGTGTTTACAGCTCTAAGTGGTCCTGGCAACTCGCAAACAATACTGTTCCCAGGTCTCGTTACGTGACATCTTAAATAACAACAGTCAATACATTTCATACGCAGCAAATTAAAACAGCGGTTTTGAAATCATTGCGATTGCATATTACATAAAATTATGTTTTTATCAAATTGCCAGATTGTGTAAAACGTCACATATGGTGTATAGTTCTATAAGTTACATGTAGGTGCTAGTTGCTTACAAAAGAAAGAAAAACACATCGTATCAAACGTGATTATTTGAATTAGCTCGTTCAAATAAATCTTAAGAATGTCAGCTTAGTAATCGTGAATATCAATGAAGAAATATTGTTCTCTGAGACTACCTACAGTCTACCTCAACCTCTGTGCGATATGTGACGTCGCAAGAGATGTCGGGAGCCTGAAGTTGGTTCCTGGTTCCGTTTAAGAAAAACGGAACTGGGAACCAGACCCTAGTTCCGTTTAAAATTGAAGTAACGCTAGCAATAGAACTTCGACCAAAATACTTGGTCTGTTTCAGAAAAACATTATAGCAAGCCTCTTATAATCGACTGGGAACTCAAATCTGAATCCAGTATAGGAATCGAACTTTAGAGAGGCTATGGTAGTCTTATCTTTCGTGTGAAAGGTTGTGGGTTCGATTCCTGTACTGGATTCAGATTTGAGTTCCCAGTCGATTAAAAGAGGCTGGTTATGATCTGTTTTTTCTGAAATAGACCTAAAGTATTTTGTTCGAAGTTCCATTCCTTAAGCGGAACTAGGATCTAGGAACCAACTTCAGGGTCCCGGTTTCTTTGTACACCTTAATGTGCTCCTTAAATGTAGATGTATCTGGCGTCACAACTGGTATTCCGCTAAATCGCATAGCTACCGTGTATAGTGTACTTGTGATACTTGTTTGGCGTGTCGTGTCATACATGTACCACTACAAGACAGTAGATCTGAAGTAAAAATAACGATGTAGAAGACTCAAATAGCCAGAGGTTTTTTTCTCTCGAATATTTGTTAATAATATGATAAAAAAAAACACCTTACGGTGGTCATTTCTTTTTGTGAAATTCATGAAACTCGCCCCAATATTTGCATTTCAGGCAGGACAAGAATCGCAGAAACGGACGCTTCTCGACTCGGTTCATAAATCCGGCGGAATTTTCAAACTCATAATTTTCAATCAGCTAGTAAGAAGTTTGCAGACTATCAAAGTCGTTGTGTTCAAAGTTGTGACGTCAATACAAACAAAATAATGACGTCATGAAAATGTACCATATGTAATATGTAAACTTCTTTAAGATTCTATATTATGCGGTTTATTTAATTAAACATTCAAGTTTAAATTGACTCACTTTTCCCAGCTATAATAACTACGGATTTTCAGGGTTTGGTTTCTCGTGATCCATAAACAGCAGTCATGTTTCAACCATTCCATTGACCCAAGATGTAATAAATACGTCATGGCCCAATAGCACAGACAGTGCCACAAAAACAGATCCCCGAGAAAGAGATATGATCAAATATCAATGGACATTGCAGGGTATGTGACGTCATAAAAGGTATCCAATTATGTGATAGAACTCATGGGCCATAGTGTAAAATATGACGTCAAAAATCGTATCCAGTTCTATCATAAAGACATATAAGCCACCATGTGAAATATGAAAAAACAAATTGTATTTTATCAAAAAAAGCTTATTGGCCCTAATGTGGTATATGACGTCACATGTGTGATTCTGTTGTAAGATAAAGGTATAGAGGCCATAATGTGAAATGTGACGTCATAAATAGTATCCAGTCGTAATATAGGCTTTGACATGCTGCCCAATGCGCTTGTTGCCAAATCCGCCAATCTGTGTTCCACGGAGAATTAAAAAAAAACATGACACTGTGCTCGCCCGATGTTAATACATTACATTAGCTAAATGGCTCGCCTCCATTACACAAACACATCACGCGAGCAAATATTGATATACTCCATGACTGAAGTAATAAAACAATTCCTGTTGATCTGCATCTCATGATGATTTCAAAGCGGGGTCTAGAGTACATAGTTTGTACTTTATATCCTCCGTGCTTTATATAAATTGTCAATTGTTTTAATATACTAACAAACAAACAAATAATCAGTGTTAACGACAATCAAGCAATATCAATTAAGGCTATGATTATTATATCAAACAATCGCTTAACTTATTCGTTAAAATAGGTGTTCGCTATACGTAGATATGATCGTAAGTAACACCACTTAATCCTCGAGTGTTGATTTAACACTTTTAGCTCAATCAGCGCCTATGTACGGAGAGAGAGTGAGAGAAGAACAGACAAAACAGAGGAAATAAAATAACTTACCTGTCTCGCTTACTAATGAAGCTTTTCCTTCAACGCATTATACTGAAATCAAAAATTTCCAACGTATCTTTTTCGCCATTTTCACCCTAAGTATTTTGCGTTGAAAGCATCGTCACGCCAAGTCTTCTTTCCCACTGCAATAATAGTCACACACTTGTTTCTAGAAATCACAAGTTTGACTGAAGATAAAACACATCCCAGAGAAAATGTATCACTTTTCTGATGAAAACCACACACGGATTTGCTCGGAAGGATCTGTTAAGTGATGCTCAAAGCAAAACAAAAATACTTGAAGTGTACACACGCACAATTAGGAAATCCTTTATGAAAACACCAAACAAAGGTTATATTAAGAAATTTGCCAAAACATTAAATGTACAAAATATTATTCTTTTTAAGAAAACTAACAAAATGCTCACAAACACATTATGCTAAAGGGTAGGTCCTCAATACACTTATCGTAATATAGAAATGTCCAATTCCATTAAAAGCTGACATCCATTTTTTTTAAACAATTCTGTCTTTCCGTTCCATTAGGTAATCCAATGTATATACGTTTATAACTATAGTTGTTTTCCGATTGTTCAACAAGTTCCTATCGTTGTTTGACGGTAAAACCACATTCGCCCGGTAAAACGTTGCTATTCACGGTACTACTGAAATTGATTACTCCTTGCTGCTCGCCTAGCTACGGGCGAGGCGTCCTTTGCAACGCGCGTCTGCGCTCGCTGGTAGGAGGACTACAGCTACATACATGTAGCTAGCGGACAGGTTTTCCGTAATGTTGAACCATTGTACAATGCTTGGTAGCAAGGCAGAGCCAATTTACATGACAAATAGAGTACTCGCAACATACCCACGCATGGGCTCGCCTGTTTCTTAAAACTTCCGTAAATAATCAGAAAAAAATCTGAGTTACTATCAATTACCACGTTGGTAACAGGTAGTAGTGACGTCATGGCTGTTTCCTTACATCACTGTTACGTCATAAGCTAGATAAATGTTTTCCATATGCGTTTATTTCTCCATTTATCATAAACTTTTCCGTGATGTTGGCCATTTTGCATGTGCGAGAGGGCTTGCTAGCTGTACAAAGGCCACATCCGGGGCAGACCACGATCCGATCGCATGCGCCGTACACGTCTGCACTTGTCATATCCGCCCGGCACTCGCAATATCTGCCTGTCACGCACAAAATATTAAAAAATATTTTTAGATCTGGCTTAGCATATTAAATAATTACATTGACGCTATATTTGTTTAACTAGTTATAAGTCTGATTTACTAAATAATATAAAAAGTTATGATATCATCGGACCATTTTCATATCCTTCCTCGCATCAATAAGAGACCAATATCAGTAGTAGAGCAATCTACACTTACAAGTTAAATCTTCATAACAAAGACATTTTTTGTAAAATAAAACGGATCAGAATAAAGTAAAACATAGTAGTAAATATAGGATCTTACATGAGTTTCCATTTCGTATGAGATTTATGAAACGAGTGTAAGAATTTTTCTGTTTAGGCGAGCTAAAATGAAAAATTAGTGACGAGTTTCATAAATTTCATACGAAATGGTAACGAGTGTAAGATCCATTTTATATCATAATCAAGATTTGTGGCATTCATTCGTGTAAAACGACAGTTTTCATGCAACATTAAAATGTAAAAAGCCGCCATTTGACTCCAGTGCGTACGTCTGTGACGTCATGTACTTGTCCTAGGCGTGACGTCATAACTGCCCCAATTGAAACTTACAACCAATCACAAGGGTGATAGGTCATATTACATGGGTTAATATTCGCTGCATAATACAGTACGTTGAGTAATATTTTTTATATTTAATATAGTACATGTAAATCGGCAATCCACTCGCAAAAAGAGGAGAACAAAAACAAATAAACATGAGGTGTAGTGGCTGGTGTCAATATAATGTGACGGAGTGGGATCTCGTCCCGCGTGTCAGTAAAATGTGACTGAGTGGAATGTCGTCCCTCGTGTCAGTATAGTGTGACTGAGTGGGATGTCGTCCCTCGTGTTAGTATAGTGTGACTGAGTGGGATGTCCTCCCTCGGGTCAGTATAATGTGACTGAGTGGGATTTCGTCCCTCGTGTCAATATAAAGTGACTGAGTGGGATGACGTCCTTCTTGTCAGTATAAAGTGACTGAGTACTGAGTGGGATGACATCCTTCGTGACAGTATAATGTGACGGAGTCGGAGGTCGTCCCCCGTGCCAGTATAATTTGACTGAGTGGGATATCGTCCCTCGTGTCAATCTAAAGTGACTGAGTGTGATGAAGTCCTTCGTGACAGTATAATGTGACTGCGTGGGATTTCGTCCCTCGTGTCAATCTAAAGTGACTGAGTGGGCTTTCGTCCCCCGTGTCAATATAAAGTCACTGAGTGGGATGCCGTCCTTCGTGACAGTCTTATGTGACTGAGTGGGCTGTCGTCCCTCGTGTTAGTATAGTGTGACTGAGTAGGATGTCGTCCCGCGTGTTACTTTTAGTGTAATGTGACTGAGTGGAATGGCGTCCCTCGTGTTAATATAAAGTGACTGAGCGGAATGTCGTCCCGCGTGTTACATGTAGTATAATGTGACTGAGTGGGATTTCGTCCCCCGTGTCAATATAAAGGGACGAAGTGGGATGTCGTCCCCCGTGTCAATATAAAGTGACTGAGTGGGATGTCGTCCCCCGTGTCAGTATAAAGTGACTGAGTGGGATATCGTCCCTCGTGTCAATATAAAGTCACTGAGTGGGATGAAGTCCTTCGTGACAGTATTATGTGACTGAGTGGGATGTCGTCCCGCGGGTTACATGTAGTATAATGTGACTGAGTGGGCTGTCGTCCCTCGTGTCAATATAATGTGACTCGTCCCTCGTGTCAATATAAAGTGACTGAGTGGGATGTCGTCCCTACTGTCAATATAAAGTGACTGAGTGGGATGACGTCCTTCGTGACAGTATTATGTGACTGAGTGGGATGTCGTCCCCCGTGTCAATATAAAGTGACGAAGTGGGATGTCGTCCCTCGTGTCAATATAAAGTGACTGAGTGGGATGTCGTCCCGCGTGTTACATGTAGTATTATGTGACTGAGTGGGATTTCGTCCCCCGTGTCAATATAAAGTGACGAAGTGGGATTTCGTCCCCCGTGTGAGTATAAAGTGACTGAGTGGGATGTCGTCCCCCGTGTCAATATAAAGTGACGAAGTGGGATGTCGTCCCTCGTGTCAATATAAAGTGACTGAGTGGGATGTCGTACCTCGTGTCAGTATAATGTGACTGAGTGGGATATCGTCACTCGTGTCAGTATAAAGTGACTGAGTGGGATATCGTCCCTCGTGTCAATATAAAGTGACGAAGTGGGATGACGTCCTTCGTGACAGTATTACGTGACTGAGTGTGATGTCCTCCCTCGTGTCAATATAATGTGACTGAGTGGAATGTCGTCCCTCGTGTCAGTATAATGCGACTGAGTGGGATGTCGTCCCGCGTGTTACATGTAGTATAATGTGACTGAGTGGGATGTCGTCCCTCGTGTCAGTATAAAGTGACTGAGAGGGATGTCATTCACCGTGTCAGTATAATGTTACTGAGTGGGATGTCGTCCCTCCTGTCAATATAATGTGACTGAGTAGGATGTCGTCCTTCGTGTCAATATAATGTTACTAAGTAGGATGTCGTCCCTCCTGTCAATATAATATGACTCAGTGGAATGTCGTCCTCCGTGTCAGTATATTGTGACTGAGTGGGATGTCGTCCCGCGTGTTACATGTAGTATAATGTGACTGAGTGGGATGTCGTCCCTTGTGTCAGTATAAAGTGACTGAGAGGGATGTCATTCACCGTACCAGTATAAAGTGACTGAGTGGGATATCGTCCCTTGTGTCAGTATAAAGTGACTGAGTGGGATGTCGTCCCCCGTATCAGTATAAAGTGACTGAGTGGGATATCGTCCCTCGTGTCAATATAAAGTGACTGAGAGGGATGACGTCCTTCGTGACAGTATTATGTGACTGAGTGGAATGTCGTCCCCGGTGTCAGTATAATGTGACTAAGTGGGATGTCGTCCCTCGTGTCAGTATATTGTGACTGAGTGGGATGTCGTCCCGCGTGTTACATGTAGTATAATGTGACTGAGTGGGATGTCGTCCCTTGTGTCAGTATAAAGTGACTGAGTGGGATGTCGTCCCCCGTGTCAGTATAAAGGGACTGAGTGGGATATCGTCCCTCGTGTCAATATAAAGTGACTGAGAGGGATGACGTACTTCGTGACAGTATTATGTGACTGAGTGGAATGTCGTCCCCGGTGTCAGTATAATGTGACTAAGTGGGATGTCGTCCTCCGTGACAGTATAATGTGACTGAGTGGGATGTCGTTCCTCGTGTCAGTATAATGTGACTGAGTGGGATGACGTCATTCTTGTCAGAATTATGTGACTGAGTGGGATGTCCTCCCTCGTGTCAGTACAATGTGACTAAGTGGAGTGTCTACCCTAGTATCAGTATAAAGTGACTGAGTGAAGTGTCGTCCCTCGTGTCAGTATAATGTGACTAAGTGGAGTGTCTTCCCTAGTATCAGTATAAAGTGACTTAGTGGGATGTCGTCCCTCGTGTCAGTATATTGTGATTAAGTGGGATGTCGTTCCTCGTGTCAGTATTAAGTGTCTGAGTTGGATGTCGTCCCTCGTGTCAGTATAATGTGACTGAGTGGGATGTCGTCCCGCGTGTTAGTATAAAGTGACTGAGTGGAATGTCGTCCCTCGTGTCAGTATAAAGTGACTGTGTGGAATGTCGTCCCTCGTGTCAGTATAATGTGACTGAGTGGAATGTCGTCCCTCGTGTTAATATAAAGTGACTGAGTGGGATGTCGTCCCTCGTGTCAGTATAAAGTGACTGAGTGGAATGTCGTCCCTCGTGTCAGTATAAAGTGACTGAGTGGAATGTCGTCTATCGTGTCAATATGTCAATATAAAGTGACTGAGTGGGATGTGGTCCCTCGTGTCAATATAATGTGACTGAGTGGAATGTCGTCCCTCGTTTCAATATAATGTGACTGAGTGGAATGTCGTCTCTCGTGTCAATATAAAGTGACTGTGTGGAATGTCGTCCATCGTGTCAATATAGTGTGACTGAGTGGGATGTCATCCTTTTTGTCATTATAAAGTTACTGACTGGGATGTCGTCATTCCTGTCAGTATAATATGACTGAGTGGGATAACAACCCCCGTGTTAGTATAGTGTGACTGAGTAGGATGTCGTCCCGCGTATTAGTATAATGTGACCGAGTGGGATGTCGTCCCTCGTGTCAGTATAATGTGACTGAGTGGGATGACGTCATTCTTGTCAGTATTATGTGACTGAGTGGGATGTGGTCCCCCGGTGTCAGTATAATGTGACTGAGTGGGATGTGGTCCCCCGTGTCAGTATAATGTGACTGAGTGGGATGTCGTCCCTCGTGTCAATATAAAGTGACTGTGTGGAATATTATGTGACTGAGTGGAATGTCGTCCCTCGTGTCAGTATAAAGTGACTGAGTGGGATGTGGTCCCCCGTGTCAGTATAATGTGACGGAGTCGGAGGTCGTCCCCCGTGTCAGTATAATGTGACTGAGTGGGATGTGGTCCCCCGGTGTCAGTATAATGTGACTGAGTGGGATGTCGTCCTTCGTGTCAGTATAATGTGACTGAGGGGGAGGTCTTCCCTCGTGTCAGTATAAGGTGACTGAGTGGGATGTGGTCCCCCATGTCAGTATAATGTGACTGAGTGGGATGGCTTCGTTCTTGTCAGTATAATGTGACTGAGTGGGATGTTTTCTCCCGTGTCAGTATAATGTGACTGAGGGGGATGTGGTCCCCCGTGTCAGTATAATGTGACTGAGTGGGATGTTTTCCCCCGTGTCAGTATAATGTGACTGAGTGGGATGTGGTCCCCCGTGTCAGTATAATGCGACTGAGTGGGATGTGGTCCCTCGTGTCAGTATAATGTGACTGAGTGGGATGTCTTCCCTCGTGTCAGTATAATGTGACTGAGTGGGATGTCTTCCCCCGTGTCAGTATAATGTGACTGAGTGGGATGTCTTCCCTCGTGTCAGTATAATGTGACTGAGTGGGATGTGGTCCCTCGTGTTAGTATAGTGTGACTGAGTGGGATGTCTTCCCTCGTTTCAGTATAATGTGACTGAGTGGGATGTCTTCCCTCTTCTTAATGAATTTTGACTGCGTGGATCTTAACCATAACAATGTATCTCCCATTCGTCACAGTTTGCACAGCCCACAACACTTCGTACTATGTAATGTTGATCATTGAATGCTTATTCGACTTTTATTTTAAATTTTGTAATATTTTGGGCTGAAATTATGACAAATACAATTATTTTGTGTTTATAACACCAAAGTCAATTTTGACACTAGTCACTTTAATTGTCTATTATGGTGATAACGACAGGGCGATGACAGTGTTGTATCGTCCAATTGTATAGCTTTGACCAGATCACTGAGTCAGAGCTAGCATGACATCGATGTTAAAAAAATAGCCGGTCGTTGCGCTGCGGAAGTTCAAAATGGTATCTGTTGATTTGGAACATAGCTGCATTATGTTTTAATTCACAGGGGCATTGTTACATCGCCAGCATTGTGAATGATATTGGATCAAACCATATTTTAAATAGAATGCGGAATTTTTCTCTAAATGTGCGGCGAAGGTGAATGCCGAGAACACATTATTGAAATATTGTGTTGTGTAAGCGACATGCTGCATCATGCGACAAGGAAATTAAGAAAAAAACACTTGGTCGGGTTTTAGACCTAGTGTAGAGAGCGCTTGAAGCTGGTGTAACTTGACACCATGTTAAATCGAATCGCTGGTAGTAGCGGGTAAATGTAGATTAATGTCCAGAAAACAATGATTTAATTCTGAAATACACATAATCCAATGTACCCTGGAATTTGATTAATTTCCTTTGATGTCGACCATTCCGTCTAAGTGAGAGGTTCTCAATAAAACCGACGGTACATTAGAATTATAAATTGGGATATGCAAGCAAGTACGAATAACGAGGAGATAGTCTTTGTATAACTCAGAGCTGATCGACATCAAAAGGGTTGTTTTTTACAGCGTCATATGATTGAAAACAAACTTGTTTTACGTGGTTTAAAATCCTTGGTCGAACAGACAGTAGCTGATCAGCTCCAGTTCGACCACTGTCTATTACTTCATTCAATGTCTGTCACAAAAACGTGCATCTGATTACTTTTTCCAGATTCATCGATCGATACATACATTTATAACAATTGATAAAACCTTAACAATCGATATTTTCCCCAAGGGTTGACTATTTTAAGACGACGTAAAGAGATCGAAGGACGGAAACATGAAATACAGTATAACAGGTATAAGAGTTACAATATTTATAGTGAAAGGGTTGACATTTTCTGTTCACAAGAATAATACTAACTGGATAGATAGTAACAGAAATGATGTTCACAGGGTTGATTTTGAAAGGGACTTCATTAGGAGAAATTCTATTAGCATGAATCAAACTAGCAGGAAAAACAGTAACGGAATTGATATTAACTGAAACTATATTAAAGGAACGCCATTTAGAGGGATTACATTAACAGTAGCAGTAATAACAATAATAGAAATGATATTAACAGGGATGATATTAACTGGAACTATATTAAAGGAACGCCATTTAGAGGATTTACATTAACAGTAGCAGTAATAACAATAATAGAAATGATATTACAGGGATGACATAAACTGGAATTATATTAAAGGAACGCCATTTAGAGGGATTACATTAACAGTAGCAGTAATAACAATAATAGAAATGATATTTACAGGGATGATATAAACTGGAATTATATTAAAGGAACGCCATTATGAGGGATTACATTAACAGTAGCAGTAATAACAATAAAAGAAATGATATTAACAGGGATGATATAAACTGGAATTATATTAAAGGAACGCCATTTAGAGGGATTACATTAACAGTAGCAGTCATAATAATAATAGAAATGATATAACAGGGATGACATAAACTGGAATTGTATTAAAGGAACGCCATTTAGAGGGATTACATTAACAGTAGCAGTATAACAATAATAGAAATGATATTACAGGGATGATATAAACTGGAATTATATAAAAGGAACGCCATTAAGAGGGATTACATTAACAGTATATAAAAGGAACGCCATTAAGAGGGATTACATTGACAGTAGCAGTAATAACAATAATATAAATGATATTACAGGGATGATATAAACTGGAATTATATTAAAGGAACGCCATTAAGAGTGATTACATTAACAGTAGCAGTAATAACAATAATAGAAATGATATTACAGGGATGATATAAACTGGAATTATATAAAAGGAACGCCATTAAGAGGGATTACATTGACAGTAGCAGTAATAACAATAAAAGAAATGATATTACAGGGATGATATAAACTGGAATTATATTAAAGGAACGCCATTTAGAGGGATTACATTAACAGTAGCAGTAATAAAAATAATAGAAATGATATTACAGGGATGACATAAACTGGAATTATATTAAAGGAACGCCATTATGAGTGATTACATTAACAGTAGCAGTAATAACAATGATAGAAATGATATTACAGGGATGATATAAACTGGAATTATATAAAAGGAACGCCATTAAGAGGGATTACATTAACAGTAGCAGTAATAACAATAAAAGAAATGATATGACAGGGATGACATAAACTGAAATTATATTAAAGGAACGCCATTTAGAGGGATTACATTAACAGTAGCAGTAATAACAATAATAGAAATGATATTACAGGGATGATATAAACTGGAATTATATTAAAGGAATGCCATTTAGAGGGATAACATTAACAGTAGCAGTAATAACAATAGTAGAAATGATATTACAGGGATGATATCAAATGGAATTATATTAAAGGAACGCCATTTAGAGGGATTACATTAACAGTAGCAGTAATAACAATAATAGAAATGATATTACAGGGACGATACAAACTGGAATTATATTAAAGGAACGCCATTTAGAGGGATTACATTAACAGTAGCAGTAATAACAATAATAGAAATAATATGACATGGATGACAGAAACTGGAATTATATTAAAGGAACGCCATTAAGAGGGATAACATTAACAGTAGCAGTAATAACAATAATAGAAATGATATTAACAGGGATGATATAAACTGGAATTATATTAAAGGAACGCAATTAAGAGTGATTACATTAACAGTAGCAGTAATAACAATAATAGAAATAATATGACATGGATGACAGAAACTGGAATTATATTAAAGGAACGCCAT
Organism: Mizuhopecten yessoensis; assembly: GCF_002113885.1. Lineage (NCBI taxonomy): Eukaryota > Metazoa > Mollusca > Bivalvia > Pectinida > Pectinidae > Mizuhopecten > Mizuhopecten yessoensis. Next base: position 519,817 of record NW_018405829.1, read on the forward strand.
TAAGAGGGATAACATTAACAGCAGCAGTAATAACAATAAAAATAATGATATTACAGGGATGACATAAACTGGAATTATATTAAAGGAACGCCATTTAGAGGGATTACATTAACAGTAGCAGTAATAACAATAATAGAAATGATATTACAGGGATGATATCAACTGAAACTATATTAAAGGAACGCCATTTAGAGGGATTGCATTAACAGTAGCAGTAATAACAATAATAGAAATGATATTACAGGGATGATATAAACTGGAATTATATTAAAGGAACGCCATTAAGAGGGATAACATTAACAGTAGCAGTAATAACAATAATAGAAATGATATTAACAGGGATGATATAAACTGGATTTTTTTTAAAGGAACGCCATTAAGAGGGATTGCATTAACAGTAGCAGTAAAAACAATAATAGAAATGATATTACAGGGATGATATAAACTGGAATTATATTAAAGGAACGCCATTTAGAGGGATTACATTAACAGTAGCAGTAATAACAATAATAGAAATGATATTAACAGGGATTATATAAACTGGAATTATATTAAAGGAACGCCATTTAGAGGATTTACATTAACAGTAGCAGTAATAACAATAATAGAAATGATATGACAGGGATGACATAAACTGGAATTATATTAAAGGAACGCCATTAAGAGGGATTACATTAACAGTAGCAGTAAAAACAATAATAGAAATGATATTACAGGGATGATATAAACTGGAATTATATTAAAGGAACGCCATTTAGAGGGGGTAGGTTAGCAGTAGCAGTAATAACAATAATAGAAATGATATTAACAGGGATGATATTAACTGAAACAATATTAAAGGAACGCCATTTAGAGGGATTACATTAACAGTAGCAGTAATAACAATAACAGAAATGATATTACAGGGATTATATAAACTGGAATTATATTAAAGGAACGCCATTTAGAGGGATTACATTAACAGTAGCAGTAATAACAATAATAGCAATGATATTAACAGGGATGATACAAACTGGAAATATATTAAAGGAACGCCATTTAGAGGGATTACATTAACAGTAGCAGTAATAACAATAATAGCAATTAGAGGGATTACATTAACAGTAGCAGTAATAACAATAATAGAAATAATATTAACAGGGATGATATTAAAAGGAACGTCATTATGAGGAATTCTATTAACAGGACAAAATATTAGTAGTTAATTTTTAATTAATGTTTATCATAGTCCCTATGGCAGGAAAAGGTTATCACCCCTTTGTCAGACTCAAAGCAAAGGCAAGTACTAATTTTCACCATTTAGTCGCAAAATAACGATGATTAAGATAGTCATTCCTTCGCCCCTACCATGTGAAGTCTACGGAGCGGTAGATAGTGTTTCGTTGCCATCTGAAACGAGAAATAACGTTGAAACAAACTGACACAAATCATCTACCTCATGTTTTGCTACCAATACAACACAATGAGATGTATCCGTCATTATATCCATGTACATTGTACTTATTTAACATTAGTTATAATTGCATTCCAACCATTTTTTAGATAATTTTCTAACTAATCCTTTCTTTCGACCTCATAACAAAAGGATTCATTCTTTTTACAAAAGAAGTGTAGAATTGGCACAATATGTTATGAATATACAAGCTGCATGTACAACTAGTGTTGCTGTTCTGCCAGGAACCTTGCTCTGATAAGCATTTGGAACGGTAAGGTAGTGCTCTCCGTTTGAGCCACAATAAGTAAGGGGCAATACACGTCAACATTCAACACGGTTCTACAGTACTGTTGACAAGCTAACATGGTCCCTAAGATGTTTAACCATCTGCTAAAAAATACATTTCGGGAGGTCCTATTTCCCTAGTCTCGTTATTTCGTCACTCATGTATAAAACATGTTTGAATGGCCTGTTGTCTATTGCTTACACAGTTATAACACTCCTCCTCCTCCCCCTCCTCCTCCTCATAGTAAAACAGTACGTCCTAGTGTCGTTCGCTGTTCAGGTGGGAGGGGAGGAGGAGGAGGAGGGGGAGGATTATCACAGTTTGTATTACGTGAATCTCCATTCATTTGGTAAAGCATGCATGATCATCAGTTAAAATAAACATAGTCAAATTTTATATATAAGCAAAGAAATTGTTTATATTATAACAAAATTCAAAAAAAGAAAACAGTCAGCATTGATTTAATTAGGTCAATGTGAGCGTACAAAATTGACTTGAAACACTCGCGTGAGATTCATGTATTTACCGGTCATTATGCCAACTACAAGCCGCTCACAAACTGTAATACCCCAGGTGATGCTACATGTATGTAGTCAGGATAGTAAATGTTACTGTATATGTAGCGTGTATTCCCCAGCCAACTTAATATACTAGTAACGTGTTTATAACAAGATGCGTTGTGTCTCGCTTAAAATCATTGTATTGTTCTGAGTTACATTGTACATACAGACCGTGGGCACTTCGATGTTGTGTTCATCGTTGTGTGGCATACTCGGAAAAGTAACTGATTTAAAAAAGTATTTTTAAGGTATTGCAGCGCATTTTATCCTTTTGAAATTTGTTTTTAGTATTATTCACACGAGACTACAAAGCCATTATTAGTCACCTTTTGTATACGGCGGAGGTGCACCAAGCAAAATGAACAATGTGTTTTCATTGTTCAACCGTGCTTTGTTTAAGTTTCAATACAATACGAGACACACACACAAACAATATGTTGGCAATATGTAAATATTACAGAATGGTCCTTTATGTTTATGTTTATGACAGATACTGACGAGGCACAGCAGATACAAAACAAAAGTACAATTACCGAATATGCTGTGTAACAATCTTCTGTAGAATATGACAAAACCACAAAGTACACAGTAGATCCTTCATCAAATCCCTAACTCCTGTTCTCATTGCAGGCTCTATACTTTAAATGTTATCGTTTCGGTGTTGCTTTCAATAACTTCACTGATGTCTTTCGGAGATTGGGTATCTTTCTTCAGTTTGTCTCGACTTTAGTTTAGACATATGTAATTGCCAAACATATCAACGGAATAAACAAAATTTTATAATTTTATATGTCATCTTTATTAAAATGTTATGACCAGGACAGTTCCATTAATCTCTACCCGGTCACATCATTCTGATACAGGTTAACTAGAGGTGTACATGTAGATACCGTCCAAACGTCCAAAGATAAACCTCCAACCGGTCACATCATTCTGATACAGGTTAATTAGAGGTGCACAGGAAGATACCGTCCAAAGACAGCTTGTAAAAGAGCGAGACAGTTGGGGCGGAAGGTTAATTTTTGAGTATTTCATTAACCCTAAGAAGATGAAACAGAAGAAAACTCACTATCATACAGGAATCCTACATTAGTCGCCTCATAAAAATCGTCCAGTGTTAAACGGCATGTCTGTTCTCTATCCACCATCATTGACGTTCCTGCGTAGCCTGCTGATCCAGTCCAATTCAATATCGACCTCAGGAATAAGTTTGTATTTGGTTTCTTGCAAATACCGTGCACACATTAGGATATCATACATTTTTTCCATGGCATATCGGTTTGGGAAACTTTTCTTTTTCCCTCTCGGAATCTAATCTACCTAGAACATTTCACCGTAAAGAAACGTTATACACCTGACAGTCTCTACGAGAACTAAAAGTAAGTGATATCTAGGATGTGTTAGGTAAGTGATATCTAGGGTGTGTAAGGTAAGTGATATCTAGGATGTGTTAGGTAAGTGATATCTAGGATGTGTTAGTAAGTGATATCTAGGGTGTGTTAGGTAAGTGATTTATATGATGTGTTAGGTAATTGATATATATGGTGTGTTAGGTAAGTGACATCTAGGATGTGTTAGGTAAGTGATATCTAGGGTGTGTTTGGTAAGTGATATCTAGGATGTGTTGGGTAAGTGATATCTAGGATGTGTTGGGTAACTGATATCTAGGGTGTGTTAGGTAAGTTATATCTAGGATGTGTAAGGTAAGTGATATCTAGGGTGTGTTAGGTAAGTGATATATAGGATGTGTTAGGTAAGTGATATCTAGGATGTGTTAGGTAAGTGATATCTAGGGTGTGTTAGGTAAGTTATATCTAGGGTGTGTTAGGTAACTGATATCTCTGATGTGTAAGGCAAGTGATATCTAGGGTGTGTTAGGCAAGTGATATCTAGGATGTGTTACGTAAGTGATATCTAGGATGTGTTGGGTAAGTGATATCTAGGATGTTTTAGGTAAGTGATATCTAGGATGGGTTAGGTAAGTGATATCTCTGATGTGTTAGGTAAGTGATATCTCGAATGTGTTAGGTAAGTGATATCTAGGATGTGTTAGGTAAGTGATATCTCTGATGTGTAAGGTAAGTGATATCTAGGGTGTGTTTGGTAAGTGATATCTAGGATGTGTTACGTAAGTGATATCTAGGATGTGTTAGGTAAGTGATATCTAGGGTATGTTAGGTAAGTGATATCTAGGGTGTGTTAGGGAAGTGATATCTAGGGTGTGTTAGGTACGTGATATCTAGGGTGTGTTAGGTAAGAGATATCTACGATGTGTTAGGTAAGTGATATCTCTGATGTGTAAGGTAAGGGATATCTAGGGTGTGTTTGGTAAGTGATATCTAGGATGTGTTAGGGAAGTGATATCTAGGGGGTGTTAGGTAAGTGATATCTAGGATGGGTTAGGTAATTGAGATCGAGGGTATGTTAGGTAAGTGATATCTAGTGTGTGTTAGGTAAGTTATATCTAGGGTGTGTTAGGTAAGTGGTATCTAGGGTGTGTAAGGTAAGTGATATCTAGGATGTGTTATATAAGTGATATCTAGGATGTGTTAGGCAAGTGATATCTAGGATGTGTTAGGTAAGAGATATCTAGGATGTGTTAGGTAAGTGATAGCTAGGATGTCTTAGGTAAGTGATATCTAGGGTGTGCTAGGTAAGTAATATCTAGGATGTGTAGGTAAGTGATATCTAGGATGTGTTATATAAGTGATATCTAGGATGTGTTAGATAAGTGATATCTAGGATGTGTTAGGTAAATGATATCTAGGGTGTGTTAGGTAAGTGATATCTACGATGTGTTAGGTAAGTGATATCTCTGATGTGTAAGGTAAGTGATATCTAGGGTGTGTTAGGTAAGTGATATCTAGGATGTGTTAGGGAAGTGATATCTAGAGTGTGTTAGGTAAGTGATATCTAGGGCAAGTTAGGTAAGTGATCTAGGGTGTGTTAGGGAAGTGATATCTAGAGTGTGTTAGGTAAGTGATATCTAGGATATGTTAGGTAAGTGATATCTAGGGCAAGTTAGGTAAGTGATCTAGGGTGTGTTAGGGAAGTGATATCTAGGGGGTGTTAGGTAAGTGATATCTAGGATATGTTAGGTAAGTGATATCTAGGGCAAGTTAGGTAAGTGATCTAGGGTGTGTTAGGGAAGGGATATCTAGGGTGTGTTAGGTAAGTAATATCTAGGATGTGTTAGGTAAGTGATATCAAGGATGTGTTAGATAAGTGATATCTAGGATGTGTTAGGTAAGTGATATTTAGGGTGTGTTAGGTAAGTGATATCTAGGATGTGTTAGGTAAGTGATATCTAGGGTGTGTTAGGTAAGTGATAACTAGGGTATGTTAGGTAAGTGATCTAGGGTGTGTTAGGGAAGTGATATCTAGGGTGTGTTAGGTAAGTAATATCTAGGATGTGTTAGGTAAGTGATCTCTCGGATGTGTTAGGTAAGTGATATCTAAGGTGTGTTAGGTAAGTGATATCTAGGATGGGTTAGGTAAGTGATATCTAGGGTGTGTTCGGTAAGTGATATCTAGGGTGTGTAAGATAAGTGATGATATCTAGGGTGTGTTAGGTAAGTGATATCTAGGGTGTGTAAGATAAGTGATATCTATGATGTGTTAGGTAAGTGATATCTAGGGTGTGTTAGGTAAGTGATATCTAGGATGTGTTAGGTAAGTGACATCTAGGATGTGTTAGGTAAGGGATATCTCGGATGTGTTAGGTAAGTTATATCTAGGATGTGTAAGGTAAGTGATATCTAGGGTGGGTTAGGTAAGTGATATCTAGGCTGTGTTAGGTAAGTGATATCTCGGATGTGTTAGGTAAGTGAAATCTAGGGTGTGTTAGGTAAGGGATATCTAGGGTGTGTTAGGTAAGGGATATCTAGGGTGTGTTAGGTGAGTGATATCTAGGATGTGTTAGTTAAGTGATATCTAGGATGTGTTAGGAAAGTGATATCTCGGATGTGTTTGGTAAGTGATATCTAGGGTGTGTAAGGTAAGTGATATCTAGGGTGTGGTAGGTAAGTGATATCTCGGATGTGTTTGGTAAGTGATATCTAGGGTGTGTGAGGTAAGTGATATCTAGGATGTGGTAGGGAAGTGATATCTAGGGTGGGTTAGGGAAGTGATATCTAGGATGTGTTAGGAAAGTGATATCTCGGATGTGTTTGGTAAGTGATATCTAGGGTGTGTTAGGTAAGTGATATCTAGGATGTGTTAGACCTTAGTGACGCGAGTCTGGTGTGTGATGCTCTATCGATCACTGACAGTCTACATGGTCGCGATATCTGTACCATGTCATTTAACGCCTACAAAGTAAACCAAGGTATTCACCATGAAAAACCTCGTGTAGTATACACGCTGTGTGGGAAAGGTTGCTCATTAATTAACCTGGGTAAGTTCATATATCATGCATGTTTACTACGTTCTACCCTGTTGACTTCTTACTAGTTTGATTTGCAAGCTCTTAGTTCACAAAAACACCCGTATTTAAATTACAAATTCCATATGCTGATTGTATCTTACAGCCTGTGCTGATTTTGAATGTACATTATGAAATGTTCCTTTGAATCGATGAGATGTATATGCCCAAGATGAAATATAGAATTTGAATTTGAATTATTAGTCGATTTGACTTGTTTTGGAAGCAGTAAATGCTAATTGTCCAGTAGTCGAGCGAGTAAACAGCGTTTACCATTTCGCCACATTGTACAAAAGATGTGTTCGTTAAGATTTCCTATTTTCTCAATAGCTTGGGTCATAATGAGACGATGACCACGGATTACGAGGCCACTCAAGGGACACTTTAAAGTGTCATAAAAGTTTAACCCCGATGTCGTAACCTGGACACGTAAGCATGACGACACTCCACCCGGTCACCGATTCTGACAATGGCCTAGCCAGAGTTTTCTTACTAAAGGGCGACCGAAGAGAAAGGGCTGGTACACGAAAGGATGTAAGGGGAATTACGACTTACGAGTTACGTGTGTAGACAAAATCTCTAAATTATGTTGACATGATTTAAGAATATGTCGACATGTTCTCAGATCATGTTGTCATCACCTTTTTCACTGCGGTATAAAAAAAACCAGTGTTAACGCCTTTATTATTTGAATTAAAACGTCACATCAAAACACCAAAGACCTCGGCTAAATACAGAAAAGATTACAATCAACAAAAGCATCCTATATTTTAACAAGAGGACATACAGGACAGAAAACGTATTTACAATTGTATTACGTAGCCGGAAAGGAAAGTTCACAAGAAATTTTTGCCACCAAACAAGCCTATGAAAGAGTGCCAAATCAAAATAAAGACAATCAACAAATTAAATAAATCAAATAGAAACGAAAAGTAAACTTATCAGGCACCCAACGCAAAACAATAGGTACAGTGTAATAAATCTCTTCTAATACAAACTGAATGATTCATATACATATATACCAGCGTTGTGGGGAAGGCGCTCAACATTACGGTTGTAGTAACAAACCACTATATCATGAAGCGGAGTGGAGGGTTGTATGTTATAGGTACACATGTACAAAATACTTAACCCCAAACCTAATCTGACAAGAGACGAAAACACGTCTCGGGGAGCTTAAAAAAGAAAATGCTAGGAGACAAATATAATGCTACATTAGTTTAAAAACCGCATTTCTACGTACAGTGTATCAAAAGAAAATGAAAGAACTTTTGACTTAAACAGCTGATCATTCATCAGCGGATCACAGATCAGTGATATGAATTCTTGTATCCGACTTTAGAAAACATCCCACGATTATATTGCACCACAAATGTTCTAAAAAAAGCATCCAAATAGTGGTAACAATGGATCGATCGGTTACAATATATCACTGTCCTTTGCAGATATATTGTCACCTCTGCTAGGAATAATAAAATACTTTTTTAAGAATAATCCTAAATGTCGGACATTTGACATAGAACATTATTAAGGAAGTAGATATTTTAAATCCCGCGTCGTAGTGCCACTGTTAACCAACACCCTAGTACAATAAGCCATCAATGACGTCAACAGACTAAACGCTGAGTAATGGAACAGATTTGTCAGTAGAGAACAACACTGATTTATTGACATTTGTCATGACCACTATACATTTCGTGTTAAGAGATCAGGTATATCAGCATAGTACGGTACCGGAATGGGAAGTACCGTGTTGCCAGTAATTGAGAATGTGTTCTTGAAGGAAGGAATACCTTACCGCTACAGTAACGGGGAATTCCGTTGACTGCGGTCTCAAAATCTTAAAATGATATGTTACTGATATCATGGAAATAATCATTAAGAAGTTCAGTGGAGAGTATAACAGATATCACCTCGACCAAGTCGATATATAGAGGTTACACAACGAGTGGTTGTTGAATATGGTATTTATTTCACTCGAGTTAGTTAATTTTCAAAAGTTACAAAAGACACGAGCTTTAGCGAGTGTCTTTCTGTAATTTTTGAAAATTAACTAACGAGAGTCGTGTGATATGTTTCTACCACAATCTCAGTCGGAAACAGCTGGAGTATTTCCTGATTTGAATAGCATACGCACATTTTGTTGACAAGGCTGGCTTGGTGATATGACCCATATGTAAAAAAAATACTCATTAATATTCAAAAATGACTTTTTTGTTTTACAAATTTAACAATTTCAAAACTAATGTTTCGCCAACAACTTCGTGAAAAAATAAAGTAGATGAACGACTTTAAATATTAAGAGTATGCAATATTGCCAAGTGATGAAGACGAACTAATAAAAAAAATCGCTGTCAATGTCCAAAACCATAGGCCTTGGACGTTTCTTCGTGAGGTTCTATGCATGGTTGACGTTTATAGTGAGAGCTCCACCATAGACAGGCCCTCCAAATATTGATAACGGGACATGGGGAGAACAAAATACTTTCCGACACTGTTACTGCTACATCTTGTTTGGGTTTCACAGAGACATATATATTACGTCTCTGGGTTTCACGACCTGGACATGCGACGGTATGGCGTCGAAACGATATCGAGTGTCTGTAGCAATTTTGCCTTACTCTAGCGATCAAATCTTTAAGCATCATCTTTGTTTGGTATTGCCTTAATAACCCCCTTTTCCCATCGCAGAACCTCACAAAAGTCACCAACATTTGCCGGATGTTGACAGCAGACGACGTAAACAAAACAGCACGCGGCAAAAAGCGCGTGAAAAAGGTCGTCCTCGACCCATCAAAACTACGGAAAGTCATATGTCACGTGTGGTGTATAACTCATATTTATTCAACAGTCTGCATGTTTATACAATGATCTGAGAGTGGAATAACACCGCGTATTGGGGTAGAAATAGAGGTTCCCCAACGAATGATGTTTGGTTATCATGTTTATCTTACTTGAGTTAGTTCATTTTCAAATTGTACATTTACAAATTGCAAATTTAATTACGAGAGTTCGATAAACATGACACTTAACCATTACGATTTTGGGAACTTTTTTCGACCACAGCCTTAAGATGTTACACCTAGAAAGATGTCTGTTTCAGTTTGGAATGCATTCTTCGTGTCTCCGATCGTAGAAATAATTGTCATGAACTATGACGTCGCAATGGCAGATGACGTCGCAAAGCGCTGTTACTTGACACCATAATTAGAAGATTGACCAATGAAATAATTCCAGGGTGTTACCCACTAGTGGATAACCAAAAATGTTTACAAATGCCTAGCACTTTTATTCAATGAGTCGAGATTGAGGAAACCTGTAGTGGCTGAGGGTGAAAACGAATTCCATCTTTTTTTGACGAGTGGGAATATGACTGATGAAAAATATTTTTGGACATTTGTAATATACGGGGAGAAAGCGATACTATTATACAGACAATTTACCAACAAGCTACTTACATATTTCAGCATTTGGCTGTTGGCTCACACCACCCCCTGCATCAGTGTTAAACAAACAACCCTTGTTGGAGCAGAACCACCATTACAAAGGAGGACAGCGACCCTGAGAGGAACAGCATATAAAGCATTTCAAGGGTATAACAGAAAAAAGAGAGATTATCAGCAGCATGGATCAAATTCATGTCTTCAAACACTCCGACAATATTCCAATGAGACTGACAACATTCCACACATAGACGAAAAAACCGACGTCAACTTGCGTGTACTGGCGAATAGGACTTGAGTAAAATTCGTTCCCATTAGTATATGTTCGTTGTACATCGTTGGTGTGTTCGTATGGATGCGTTTGTGAGCTTTTGTGTCCGATTCGATAAGCTTGTTGGTCGGAAAATGTTGAGCATGTTAAAAATTGTGTGGCGAATAAAAGTTTCGTCTATCATTCGTTAAAATTCGTTTCAATACGTTAACCAATCGGAAAGTCTTCGCATAGCGTTCGTCAACTGGCGTTAGAGGTCGTAAGTCATCAGATCGTGATCAGCTAATTTGCATATCAAGCGATCGAGGACGATCCCATGACGAATATTTGCGATAGTTTGCGAACTTGTACGAAATGTAGCGAATAATTACGTATTGTAACTAATTGAATCCGAAATTTCATGACGAATGAAAGCGAATTGTAACGAAAAAACGAACGGCATACGCTTGCATACGAGTCATTACGAAGGGTAACTACTACATACTAATCCACGCGAATCATAACGCATCTAAACTTCTTGGGTATCTCAATAGTTTTGTGTAGGTCTTGAATTTCATATATAAAAGGAGGAGGCTAAATATCAAAATTATTAGTTATTCCTTCGTCAAAATGGAAGATATACAACGCCTGAGGCTGCAGTATGTGGCTGCTATGGCCCACCAAGAAGTCTTCCAGCAACAATTTAACATCCACCAGTTCATCAGAAGCCGAGATAGGTGGAGAAGAGGAGCCAGAGCACGTCGCATCTGGAGAAGACCATGGCTCCATCCCGGGAGACGGCGCCAATTTGGCATCTATGATCAGCTCATGGTTGAGCTCAGAAGAGAAGATCCTAGAACTTTCAATCAATTCTTCTGCATGCCAACTGGAATGTATGATGAAATATTCGAGAGGGTCCGTCATCGCCTCTGGAAACAACACACCTGGTACAGGGAGCCCTTGGATCCAGGCCTCAAGTTAGCTGCCACTCTACGCCACCTGGTTTCTGGTGCCAAGTACTCAGACATGCAGTACTCCTGGCGGGTCGCTGAGATTACCCTCTCTGAAGTGGTCAGAGAAGTCTGTCATGCTATATGTGAGGAATATGTTGATGAGGTTATGACAGCCCCCTCCACACCTGAAGAATGGAAACAACTGGCTGAGGGTTTCCTCAAGAAGTGGAACTTTCCTAGTTGTGTTGCTGCCATTGATAGCAAACACATAGCCATCAGAAAGCCTGCCAGCTCTGGTTCCTTATATTATAATTATAAGGGACCTCAGACTGTATATCAACGGCACTGAACATAGAAATGTACAAAACAAATATCAATAACTGTCAACAAATAGTCGGGAACAGTTTTTACTGTGCATACACCAAGACAGTGACAAACATTTACTGTGCATACACCAAGACACTAAGTGTTTAAATTGATTCAGTTGATGATTTTCTATATGTAGCAAGTGTGACCTTGACCTTGACCTTGGATCCCTGAAATACAACGATTTATGAAGTATACTTAAGCATTGAACTGTTTTGTATGGTATTTATGATCTATTTGAATGACACAGCTTTGCAAGCAAACAACATGATGCGCGCTACCATACAAACACAGTTCAATACTTATATTTACGTTTTCTCTGCCTCTTATTTTCTTTTTTAACTTATAATTTATATTCAAAATTAAAAAAGCCCTCCTTATCGACAGTCCACACAATTTTGTTCAATAGTTTGAACAGCGTATTGTCGCGTGCTGATTGGCAAACAAAGTAGTACTTTGAAATTTTAACAAACACTTCAATTTTAGTCCACAATTCAGTATCAATACAATTGCGTATGATATGTATATAGGGTGATTTAAGTTTATCAATAGAACTCTGAGCTGAAAGTTAGATTTGAAATTGTTTCGATTTTCCCCCGGAACAAATTTCGCGCATGGACAAATACAATGAACACCGTAAATCCGACCTTGCCCTCCACGAGGGAGTTATTTTTGGAAGTTAAAAAAGAACTTTTCTCCTTGCTCATTTTGTGAAGATTGTATTGGAACATGACAACAGTCGGTAGATTCTATAACATCCTCGTTATTTGACATGTCGTCAGAAACTGAGGTATGGTGGATGCGAGACGCGTGAAACTGATAGCGTTTGAAGTGAGTGATCTTGCGACGGAGCACAGGTTCGTTACAAATGTCTGAAATGTTTATGTGTGCTGTGACTCATATCAGTAGGTCTGTAACATATGTCAGTAGGTCTATAGAATATGTGTATTTCAGACATTTGTAACGAACCCCTGTTGATCAGTGCAGTGTAACAGACGATATTTCTGATAAATTGCATGAGCGTTAAAATTGTTTCCATTGCCGGCATTGGTGATTTCAACCGATGTGCATTTTGTACGATATTGCAGACCTTGGTCTTGCTTTCGTTGTAATAAAAGTATTTTTTATTTTATTTTTTATTTTGCACATTAATTTACAATGACATTGACAAATCTCACAATGCCCAGCGATATTTCAGCAGCCGTCATATTTATTTATATTGGATATTGTAGTTCCGGTCAGTGTAGTATTAATACGCTAAGAATTGTGTCTCGTGATGCATGGTTATTAAAGTCCCATCAACGACACAGCTTTCAAAGGGGCTATATAGTGACAATGACATGCAAATGTAAATATTCATACTTGACCTTTGTATAAAGTTTGACCAAAAACTGTCAAAGAATGAAGTTACTAAGTGTTTACATTGAATCGAGACGGGACGCGACGGCACGGGATGATTTTCTATATATAGCAAATGTGACCTTGGCCTTGACCTTGGATCCCTGAAATACAAAGATGTCCGAAGTATACCCATACTTGACCTTTGTATAAAGTTTGACCAAAATCTGTCAATGAATGAAGTTTCTACGTGTTTACATTGAATCGGGATGCGACGCGACGCGACGGGACGGGACAGGACGCCGCACCACTTGTCCTTGGCAGGTGAGCTAAAAACAAATAGAAGGACAGACAGACATAAAATCTGATTACTAAAGATGTACAGGGGTCATAACAACAAATTGTGTAATTGAATTGGAGAATCCCCCTTTGGGACCCCACTCCTCCCCCTGAGAGAGACCTTCTGTTAAATGGCATTCAGTCTTCTTAACCAAGTTATGCTCCAGACCATTGGTTTGAAAACATCATCAAGCCATACAGAAGGACTTCAAATGATGTACTGTTTCAGGTGATTTATGTCCTCGCAACAGCCAGGGTCATATGAGGACGGGTGTCACCTATAGAAGAAAACTTCAATTCGAAGGAAGTGCATGTGTTGACGGAAAAAATACAGTTACTGATAAGAATTTCCTATGAGCAAAGGGCTATAACTCCAGAAAAATAGAACATTGACACTGGATTCTAACTCAAACTGTAATCCATCATACATGTATACTAAGTTGCAAATAATATGGAAAACAGTTGATTATGAGAATTTGCAAAATGGCCATAACTACAGTCAAAATGTAATTTTAATACATAGGGCAAGCGGTAGCGAAATAATTTCCTATGTGCTAAAGGCCATAACTCCAGCAACAAATGAAATATTAACACGGGGTTTGGACTCTAACTGTAATCCATTATGATAAAGCCACATACTAAGTGGCAAGCGGTAACGAACAAAGTATGGCAAACAGTTAATTATGAGAACTTCCAATGTGTGAAGGGCCATACATGTAACTCCAACAAAAAAAATTATATTGGCACGTGGTTCGAACTTGATCTGTAATCTTTTATGATTAAGCTACATACAAAGTTACAAATTGATATGGTAAATGGTGGCGAAAAAAAGTCTGGAAAACTGAAATGTGACTGCCGCCGCCAACTACAACGTGTGATGACGGACAAACTGATCCTTAAGTGTTCGCCATGCTTCTCAGGCGGCACGACTAAGGAAAGGCAGAACAGTGAAGAAAGAAAGGAAATATTTAAGATCCCAAGTGTGTTGCAGTGGAGGCAGAAGATCTATTTTGGTCTGTTCAATGTCCCCCAAGTAGTAGACATGAAAGAAAATCCCCGATTCTTCATGGGGCCAACTTTTTTCCACACGGAAAGTAAAACAAACATTACAGTAAAATATTCAAACCTGGCCAGCATGGTGTAAAGTTTCACCTTTTGGCCTTTTGTAACTTTAAGCTTTCTTGGCGAATTTTGTGCATTTTTAAATATCTCCCATTGTCATCAGATGTATATGAAGTACATAACAAATGGAAAAATAAAGATATGAATGATAAACTGCCAGAATAAGATGTATAGGAAAGCAAACAAAGGGTCACAACTCTTCGAGTTCGTGAAAATCCAGCCCTTACTTTCTTCTATTTTTAGGATGTTTCTACACCAAAGTCAAATAACTTTGGCTACTTTAACTTCTGACAGGTCCATGACCCTTGATGAGGCTTATTTAGCTGTCAAAAGTCAGACCAAAAAATACTGCAGTACAATTTTATGTCAACTTATGTATTAGTGGATTTGAAAACCGCTGTAAATATGAATGTTGAACAGAAATATTCTAACATTTAAGCGAACACATTTTTTTTTTTTTTTACAATCCTTTTGATAACATATTTAGGGAATGAAGGATTTAAATGTTGTTTGTTGATGTTTAGTGGATCGAAGAGATACATGTATAAAAAAAAATAAACACAGTATTCTAAAAGATATGATTAAGGTTTCAGACTCTTTTCAGTTATCAGCATCTTGTGAGGAAACTTCATGTATTGCAGCAGAAAAATGTCAACAAATAATATGAAGAGTAGATCAGTTGATATAGAAAGTTCAATTCCTGCTATATATTTGTAGTAAAGATGTCAAAGAATCAGATATTTGGCAGACCTTTCTTATACATATGACTTAAAAGTGGTTGCAAGGATTTATAAAACCCAAAAAACAAACTGATTCCTATCCCTTATACAGAGAACAGTGTGGAAATATAGCTGAACTGAAGGTATTGAAAATAACGTCAGGTAATTCGGGTAAAATGGACTTCAATCATGATTTTACATATTCATAATGTGTTTATACAGCCTCCCTTAAGAAAAACACATTCCATACATTTTTTCAGCCTGTTTTTTTTGTCATCATCTGTCCAGCCTGTAACATCTCATCTTTGCCAGCCAAGCGTTCATTTTGTATTCATGTATTCAACCTTAGCAGATTTAGCCTTGTTCTCTAAGCTTTCAAATTATTGAACCTGGCACAGGGACTTGGCACGAATTACCATCCTATGGTCCACATATTTTTTTTTATATCATACATTATATAATACACATATGTGAACTGAGGGTTAGAAATTAATACCAAGTCCCTGTGCATGTAAATATTAATGGCGGCCCCCAGTACCAAGTTGCCTTGTCGACTATGTCATGATTTATGCAAAAAAAAAAAGGAGGACAATACTTAAAGAAACATTTTCTGTATATGATTAGTTGGTATAGATAATTGGCCATATTCTAGCTGTAAATGATAACCAAGGGAAATACATAGCCGACGAGTGCTGAAATAATCCTGAAAGTTTAAAGTTTTGCTAGTAAAGTGTCTATGCAATGTGGCAGGGGAGGGAAATTAAACACAAGGCTAAATATGCCAAGGTTGAATAGTACAAAGTTAAATTACGAACCCTTGGCTATTGAAGATGGTGAGATAACGAGGTTCGATCGTAAAATAAGATGTGTCTTCAGCAGTATGCTCCAGTGAAATTACACTATAAGTCAGCATCAGTCCTGCGCTATCACAAGGAGACTAACATGAACATACCACAGACTCCCAAAACACAAATTATTTATGCACAAACTCACCACACGCATGCATCTAGCAAATGGGGGAGGCCGTCCTTAAATGACCATGCATAGCTGTTGATAGGACGTAAATTAAACAATACTAAATCAAACCTGAAGTTTATTTTGACATAAAGATATTATTTATTTGGATAATTTCATGGAATGACTTGTTATTTTAAACAAATGATTTGTTAATTTCAGCTTGCATGCACTGTATGAATGTTATTTTTATAACATTGTACCCATATGAATCCATGAGTTTCGTGAAGTGGTGCTTTATTTGAATTTAATACATTTGATGGTCTATTACCTGACCTGGAACGCATTCGTGGCCATACCGAGACAATACAATACTGTGGTATAACTGTATATATATTGTGTACATAGTTTAAGCGTCTGCGAAACCTGCTGCTAACTTACAAACGTCCAGGTGACGAGAAAGAACACGAGAGGAATGTTTCTGACTTTTGACAGGAGCTGTAGGCAATTCACACTTTTCAATTTGTACTATTCTTCTTTTTGGATAACGACGCTTTAACTTGTAAGCGAAAAATACATCATTGGCGTCACGAGCAGCATCAAAACTAAAAAGCCTTTTTAATATTAACGGCTACCAAACCCGTGCTCCTGGTTACAAATAAATGCTATGTCCCAATAACCTGCCCTCTGGAGTGGTTTTTAAGTAAGTTGTTTTAGTGTCAAATTTTGTACAGCATGATTATTTAGCCTCTTTATCTTAATCCTTCCAACGAAGGTATCTTGTGATAAAATTTGTTGTTTGCCTTACACTGTTACAATGTTTTACCATTTATATATATATATATATATATGTTTGTCGAAATGCATGCTCCTGAGAGCTTATATTAACTATGACATATATTCAACGTAAAATAATGATTCTTGTATCTTGTATTTTGAAGTAACATGTCACTATGCTTTTATCCGATAATTTTAAGATAAAAAAAACACACACACAAGCTTTTAATCACGAACTTTTCCTCGAATGCGCCTATGTATAATCTTCGGAACGATGAAGGACACAAGTTAAGGTATACTGTCGATGCCGACATGTACAAATGTATGTAAACTGTAAAACGAAAGTAGGTCTGCGCGATCGCAAACATTTAATGCTGATATTTTCGTATAAATGTAAGTTAGTACTTGTAGTGATAGCAATGGATTAAACGGGCGTTACCTTGTGTTGTATTCTAGCACATCAGTGTCTCAATACATACGGTATTAATCTGCTACTGTTCGATAATTATATAAACGTCTGTTTATTATTACTGTCCTGATTGTGTTGTGAGGTATTTCCTGGTCACATTTTCGTATCAAGTGCGCTTCCGCTTACGTCATAAAATGCAAAATCTTTTTGATATTTATTAATTAAAGATAGTTAAAAGAATAAACGAGTTAATAAAAACAATATCAATACATTGTAAATATTATTTTCTTGAATGTTTGCGAAGCGGACGACGTTCGATCATAATCTCGAAACTAGAAAAAAAAATTAAAAATGTTTTAACATTTGAAAGAAAAAAGTTTGAAGGGGAAAAAATCAATTTGTTCTTTTATGAATTAATGAAAGTGATAAAAAAAAATAAAAAATATAGTAAATAATTGATAATAAATTTATCAAAAACATCATCCTTAGAGAGTATGTTCTGGGCATGATCGTTTAGAAGCTTTGCAAAACTTCAAACTTTAGACCCTGTTTACAAAATGGCGACTGGAAGTAGCAAGGCGGATTAAATTGGAACTTCAATTGTGAATATTTCGGCAAGTAAACATTGTTCACAAAGCCCATGTGGTCTGTTCATCTAATTTAGTGAAGATGTACTCAGACCAGTCGTTGTTTAGTCGCTAGGGTCATTCACAAAAAAATAGTATTATTATATAAACTTATTGTAATTATTGTTACAAACATTTATAAACATGATCTATAAATAAATCGTTATTTTGAACTTAATTGACCTCTGTGACAAGAAATTAGCTTAAAATCATTTATTCGAACATAATTCATATTTCGTTACTCCAGAAAGTTATTTGGCAAACATGACGTTAGCCCTGATAATGTTTTTTGAAAGGTTTTTTTCCACACATTTGACAAAGGAACCCTTAAGGATGTATTCATCTGAGGTTTCAATCACGTTCAGGTCTCGTTTTGATCTGGTGAAACGGAATTTTGTAATATTTAACAAATTATGATCTAGTTTAATAGCAAACACGCATCTGAAAATTATGTCAAAAAACTAGATGCCTGGTGTTTGCAGAACTTTTTTTACAAGAATTTAAAATAAATACCAATTCGGCGGCCATTTTGAAAATGTGTTTTAATGTGTATTTCTTGCGCTTCACAAAAGGCCAAAATTTCTTTAGATTGATCACTTAAATTGTCACTGTGTCGTCATTTTTAATTGTAGCAGGTTCAATTTTGGTGCACAACTTTATAATGTTCAATATGATAAAAATAATATGCAACAAAATGGAAAATTATACATTATCGGTATTTTATTTACAGATTTAGTGTTACTGAAGCACTTTTGATTATTGACCCAAAAAAAGGTGAAAAAAAACACAAATAATAATGGGACAAAAAAAGAAGCACACGGACCCCCCATTTTTGTGGCTGTTTTAGAAAGAGAAACACATTTTCTTTTGATTCATTAAATATTAAAAAAAAGTTTAATAGCAGAACTTTTTGAATCAAGTGTTTAATCTGCAAAAAAATGTTAAAACATGATAAGGGGTAGGGGTAACTTAAATCGCCTTCCTGAGTTAAAAGAACAAGATTAAAAATTATTACTTCCAAAAATTTAAAGAAAATAATATTTTTACTAATTCTACAAACATTCATACATATTTGACACACTTGGAAGAAATTGTATGAATTTCAAAACCAACAATAAATCACCTAAAATCACAGATTGTGTTAAATTCGTATCTTTGACCGATCATAGCACAAAAACGAAAACACAGACCTTTATTTTGTTTTGCATTTTCTATTATGCAACTAACTCTTTTTTCCAAAAGTCCATATAAGAAAAAAAGTTTTTGACTTCTCAGAGGTAAACATCCTTAATTGTGAGTCATTGCAAAATATGCCAGATTCGTGTTCCTAGTCTTCGTATTATCCTATGAAGACACAAGACAAATAAGAACAAAAACAATTTCACACTCTTAGGTGACCCGCCAACGACGTAACTCGAAACCCAAGTGGTGTGCGCATGTGCTACATGTATTAGATGATACGTTGATGATATTAATTGCGCTCGCTATGGTAATAACAAGCTTGCAACTTCAGACAATACATCCTCTAAAAATATATAAACAAATAAAATAATGTCACGCTCTTCATTCAGAATGTCAATCGTACATTACACGGATTTAGGGTTGTAAAGTAGGACGTTTAGCCATTCCCACTGTTCGCATTGGTGTCTGTAGTCGTGTCAAAAACATGGGTGTTCTCAATATGCCTTGATTGTACATTCAAAACGCACGTACGCCCTAGAGTCACATTACGAAAAGGAGCTAATTTTGAAAGTGTTTTCTATTGATTTCGACCTTTGGATGGCCGAAATACGATGCAACAAGTGTCGTTGTCACGAACAAACAGTGGCGTCTCATTACAACAATTGCCACATTCACTCGTTATTAATAGGAAATGTGCTTTTTAAATGCTTATTAAACCGCGTCTTCAAGCTTGATTCTTTTGTAACGACATGAAGGCGTCTATTCCCCTGAATGATTAATGAAAAATAACGATATCTTAGAACGATACGAATGCAAATACTAAGCATTAGATCATGCAATGATATACATTGAGTCATTACACATATGTTCCTGTGTATTGGTTTAATGAATCTGTTCTTAAATGATTGCAGGTATGGTTTGTTTGATGTTGAAATAGTTGAACATACCTACCAACTTAAAATTAAAACTAATCCAAATTTCTTACCGATTGGTTGCAACCCAACCTTGCATGAAGCGGCATGGGTAGTGCAAGATTAAACGTTTGTAGAAGAAAAGATAAAATGAAATAAAACATAAAATATACAGTTAGACCTGTATCCCCCGACAACGGAGTAAATGTACTCCGACAACCTGCAATATCATAAATAAAGCTATAATTCTATTTCTCATACTGCTTGATCCGACCAAGTTGTAGGGCACCACGAGGAAGGCGCTTCCTGTCCCGCAGACGACACGCGTCCTCTCCTGGTTAATCGTAAACATTACATATCTGTATTGGAATAGGAAATCGTCAGTCCCTAGAGTCAGTGTATCAACTGTATGATATTTAATATCGGACACATGGCAAGGCACGCGGCTGTTCACTGCATCATCCCAATCAGTGTTTTAACTCCACTGTGAAAACCTCAAACGTTACTCTAACCAAATGAGTGTGCTCAAATCACTGAACATCGTACGTATTGTATTGATTTTACCAATCTCAATATATAATCATGTAAAGTGATTAGACGGATTCAGCTAATCTTACAGAGATGAGTAACCACTGCCTGTCTGAACTATTACGTACATTTACCGGTTACTGGGGCAAAGATAAGCAGCCACTGCCTTGTCTGGACTGTTACGTACAGTTACCGGTTACTTGGGCAGAGACAAGCCGTCACTGCCTTGTCTGGATTATTACGTACAGTTACCGGTAACTGGAGTATAGCCAAGCCGTTACTGCATGTCTGGACTGTTACGTACATTTACGGTAACTAAGGCAGAGGCAATCAGCCACTGCCTCGTCTGGACTAGTACGTACAGTTACCGGTTACTTGGGCAGAGACAAGCAGTCAGTGCCTTGTCTGGACTAGTATGTAGAGTTACCGGTTACTGGGGTATAGATAATAATTCACTACCTCGTCTGGACTATTACGAACAATTACCGGTTACTAGGGCAGAGACAACCAGCCACTGCCTGTCTGGACTAGTATGTACAATTACCGGTTACTAGGGCAGAGACAAGCGAACACTGCCTGTCTTGACTGTTACGTACATTAACCGCTTACTGGGGCAGAGACAAGCAGTCACTGCCTTGTCTGGACTGTTACGTACAGTGACCGGTTACGGGGGCAGAGACAAGCCGTCACTGACTTGTCTGGACTATTACGTACATTTACCGGTTCCTGTGGCAGAGACAAGCAGTCCCTGCCTGTCTGGACTGTTACGTACAGTTACCGGTTACTGGGGCAGAGACAAGCCGTCACTGCCTTGTCTGGACTATTACGTACATTTACCGGTTACTGTGGCAGAGACAAGCAGTCACTGCCTGTCTGGACTGTTACGTACATTTACGGTAACTTAGGCAGAGGCAATCAGCAACTGCATTGTCTGGACTAGTATGTACAGCTACCGGTTGCTGGGGCAGAGACAAGCAGCAACTGCCTTGTCTGTACTGTTACGTACAGTGACCGCTTACTGGGGCAGAGACAAGCAGTCACTGCCTGTCTGGACTGTTACGTACAGTTACCGGTTACTGGGGCAGAGACAAGCAGTCACTGCCTTGTCTGGACTGTTACGTACAGTGACCAGTTACTGTGGCAGAGACAAGCAGCCACTGCCTTGTCTGGACTGTTACTTACAGTTACCGGTTATTTACTGGGGCAGATACAAGCAGCCACTGCCTTGTCTGGACTATTACGTACAGTTACCGGTTACTGGGGCAGAGACAAGCCGCCACTGCCTTGTCTGGACTATTACGTACATTTACCGGTTACTGTGGCAGAGACAAGCAGTCACTGCCTGTCTGGACTGTTACGTACAGTTACCTGTTACTGGGGCAGAGACAAGCAGTCACTGCCTGTCTGTACTGTTACGTACAGTTACCGGTTACTGGGGCAGAGACAAGCAGTCACTGCCTTGTCTGTACTGTTACTTACATTTACCGGTTACTGGGGCAGAGACAAGCAGACACTAACTTGTCTGGACTGTTACTTACAGTTACCGGTTATTTACTGGGGCAGATACAAGCAGCCACTGCCTTGTCTGGACTATTACGTACAGTTACCGGTTACTGGGGCAGAGACAAGCCGTCACTGCCTTGTCTGGACTATTACGTACATTTACCGGTTACTGGGGCAGAGACAAGCAGTCACTGCCTGTCTGGACTGTTACGTACATTTACGGTAACTTAGGCAGAGGCAATCAACAACTGCATTGTCTGGACTAGTATGTACAGCTACCGGTTGCTGGGGCAGAGACAAGCAGCAACTGCCTTGTCTGGACTGTTACGTACAGTGACCGGTTACTGGGGCAGAGACAAGCAGCCACTACCTCGTCTGGACTGTTACTTACAGTTACCGGTTACTGGGGCAGAGACAGGCAGGCACTGCCTTGTCTGGACTGTTACTTACAGTTACCGGTTACTGGGGCAGAGACAAGCACCCACTGCCTTGTCTGGACTGTTACGTACAGTTACCGGTTATTTACTGGGGCAGATACAAGCAGCCACTGCCTTGTCTGGACTATTACGTACAGTTACCGGTTACTGGGGCAGAGACAAGCAGCCACTGCCTCGTCTTAACTATTACGTACAGTGACCGTTTACTGGGGCAGAGACAAGCAGTCACTACCTGTCTGGACTGTGACGTACAGTGACCGGTTACTGGGGCAGAGACAAGCCGTCACTGCCTTGTCTGGACTATTACGGACATTTACCGGTTACTGGGGCAGAGACAAGCAGTCACTACCTGTCTGGACTGTTACTTACAGTTACCGGTTACTGGGGAAGAGACAAGCAGCCACTGCCTTCTCTGGACTGTTACTTACAGTTACCGGTTACTGGGGCAGAGACAAGCCGTCACTGCCTCGTCTTAACTATTACGTACAGTGACCGTTTACTGGGGCAGAGACAAGCACCCACTGCCTTGTCTGGACTGTTACGTACAGTTACCGATTACTGGGGCAGAGACAAGCAGCCACTGCCTCGTCTTAACTATTACGTACAGTGACCGTTTACTGGGGCAGAGACAAGCACCCACTGCCTTGTCTGGACCGTTACGTACAGTGACCGGTTACTGGGGCAGAGACAAGCAGTCACTGCCTCGTCTTAACTATTACGTACAGTGACCGGTTACTGGGGCAGAGACAAGCACCCACTGCCTTGTCTGGACTGTTACTTACAGTTACCGTTTACTGGAGTATAGACAAGCAGCCACTGCCTTGTCTGGACTGTTACGTACAATTACCGGTTACTGAGGCAGAGACAAGCAGTCACTACCTCGTCTGGACTATTACGTACATTTACCGATTACTGGGGCAGAGACAAGCAGAGACAAGCAGTCACTGCCTGTCTAGACTGTTACGTACATTTACCGGTTACTGAGGCAGAGACAAGCACCCACTGCCTGTCTGGACTGTTACGTACATTTACCGGTAACTGGGGCAGAGGCAATCAGCCACTGCATCGTCTGGACTATTACGTACAGTTATCGTTTACTGGGGCAGAGACAATCATTCACTACCTCGTCTGTACTGTTACGTTCAGTTACCGGTTACTTGGGCAGATACAAGCAATCACTGCCTCGTCTGGACTGTTACGTACAGTTATCGGTTACTGGGGTATAAACTAATATAATATCTCACCCCCCTGTGGCTGAGATAGGGGAATGTCAATCAAAGGGGGAAGATTCTTAAGTTGCCAAACACGAGGCTTTTCCGAGTGTTAAGCAACTTAACAATCTTCTCCCGAGGGTTAAGATTCCCCTATCTCACCCACAAAGGGGTGAATGATTCTTTTTCTCTTACCCTGTTCTCCCATTGTGGATCATATACACCATGTAATGTTAACGTCTCAGGCTTAATCAGGGGAATCCCCCAGTCACAACCCTAGGGTGAGACAAGGAAATTTCACTACGGTAAAAGTGCGGATACCCCTGTCCAGGGTAAGAGAAAAGCAGTTCCATGTCTAGCTGTTACGTACAGTTACCGTTTACTGGAGTATAGACAAGCTGCCACTGCCTCGTCTGGACTGTTACGTACAGTGACCGTTTACTGAAGCAGAGACAAGTAGAGACAAGCAGTCACTGCCTGTCTGGACTGTTACGTACAGTGACCGGTTACTGGGGCAGAGACAAGCCGTCACTGCCTTGTCTGGACTATTACGTACATTTACCGGTTACTGGGGCAGAGACAAGCCGTCACTGCCTTGTCTGGACTATTACGTACATTTACCGGTTACTGGGGCAGAGACAAGCCGTCACTGCCTTGTCTGGACTATTACGTACAGTTAACGGTTACTGGGGCAGAGACAAGCCGTCACTGCCTTGTCTGGACTATTACGTACAGTGACCGGGTACTGAGGCAGAGACAAGCAGTCACTACCTCGTCTGGACTACTACGTACAGTTACCGGTTACTTAGGCAGAGACAAGCAGTCACTGCCTCGTCTGGACTGTTACGTACAGTGACCGGTTACTGAGGCAGAGACAAGCAGTCGCTACCTCGTCTGGACTACTACGTACAGTTACCGGTTACCTAGGCAGAGACAAGCAGTCACTGCCTCGTCTGGACTGTTACGTACAGTTACCGGTTATTGGGGCAGAGACAAGCAGCCACTGCCTTGTCTGGACTGTTACGTACAATTACCGGTTACTGAGGCAGAGACAAGCAGTCACTCCCTCGTCTGGACTACTACGTACAGTTACCGGTTACTTAGGCAGAGACAAGCAGCCACTGCCTCGTCTGGACTGTTACGTACAGTGACCGTTTACTGAAGCAGAGACAAGTAGAGACAAGCAGTCACTGCCTGTCTGGACTGTTACGTACATTTACCGGTAACTGGGGCAGAGGCTATCAGCCACTGCATCGTCTGGACTATTACGTACAGTTACCGGTTACTTAGGCAGAGACAAGCAGCCACTGCCTCGTCTGGACTGTTACGTACAGTGACCGTTTACTGAAGCAGAGACAAGTAGAGACAAGCAGTCACTGCCTGTCTGGACTGTTACGTACATTTACCGGTAACTGGGGCAGAGGCTATCAGCCACTGCATCGTCTGGACTATTACGTACAGTTACCGGTAACTGGGGCAGAGCCAATCGGTCACTGCCTCGTCTGGACTGTTACGTACAGTTACCGGTTATTGGGGCAGAGACAAGCAGCCACTGCCTTGTCTGGACTGTAACTTACAGTTGCCAGTTACTGGGGCAGAGACAAGCAGAGACAAGCAGTCCCTGCCTCGTCTGGACTGTTACGTACAGTGACCGTTTACTGAAGCAGAGACAAGTAGAGACAAGCAGTCACTGCCTTTCTGGACTGTTACGTACATTTACCGATAACACTGCCTTGTCTGGACTGTTACGTACAATTACCGGTTACTGAGGCAGAGACAAGCAGTCACTTCCTCGTCTGGACTATAACGTACAGTTCCCGGTTACTGAGGCAGAGACAAGAAGTCACTACCTCGTCTGGACTATAACGTACAGTTCCCGGTTACTGAGGCAGAGACAAGCAGTCACTACCTCGTCTGGACTATAACGTACAGTTACCGGTTACTGAGGCAGAGACAAGCAGTCACTGCCTCGTCTGGACTGTTACGTACAGTTATCGGTTACTGGGGTATAAACTAATATAATATCTCACCCCCCTGTGGCTGAGATAGGAGAATCTCAACCAAAGGGGGAAGATTCTTAAGTTGCCAAACTCGAGGCTTTTCCGAGTGTTAAGCAACTTAACAATCTTTTCCCGAGGGTTAAGATTCCCCTATCTCACCCACAAAGGGGTGAATGATTCTTTTTCTCTTACCCTGGTCTCCCATTGTGTATCATATACACCATGTAATGTTAACGTCTCAGGCTTAATCAGGGGAATCCCCCAGTCACAACCCTGGGGTGAGACAAGGAAATTTCACACCGGTAAAAGTGCGGATACCCCTGTCCAGGGTAAGAGAAAAGCAGTTCCATGTCTAGCTGTTACGTACAGTTACCGTTTACTGGAGTATAGACAAGCTGCCACTGCCTCGTCTGGACTGTTACGTACAGTTACCGGTTACTGAGGCAGAGACAAGCACCCACTGCCTTGTCTGGACTGTTACGTACATTTACCGGTAACTGGGGCAGAGGCAATCAGTCACTGCATCGTCTGGACTATTACGTACAGTTACCGGTTACTGGGGCAGAGACAAGCAGAGACAAGCAGTCACTGCCTGTCTGGACTGTTACGTACATTTACCGGTAACTGGGGCAGAGGTTATCAGCCACTACATCGTCTGGACTATTACGTACAGTTACCGGTTACTGGGGCAGAGACAAGCAGTCACTGCCTGTCTGGACTGTTACGTACATTTACCGATAACGGGGGCAGAGGCAATCAGCCACTGCATCGTCTGGACTATTACGTACAGTTACCGGTTACTGGGGCAGAGACAAGCAGAGACAAGCAGTCACTGCCTGTCTGGACTGTTACGTACATTTACCGGTAACTGGGGCAGAGGTTATCAGCCACTACATCGTCTGGACTATTACGTACAGTTACCGGTTACTGGGGCAGAGACAAGCAGTCACTGCCTGTCTGGACTGTTACGTACATTTACCGATAACGGGGGCAGAGGCAATCAGCCACTGCATCGTCTGGACTATTACGTACAGTTACCGGTAACTGGGGCAGAGACAATCGGTCACTGCCTCGTCTGGACTGTTACGTACAGTTACCGGTTACTGGGGCAGAGACAAGCAGCCACTGCCTTGTCTGGACTGTAACTTACAGTTGCCAGTTACTGGGGCAGAGACAAGCACCCACTGCCTTGTCACGACTATTACGTACATTTACCGGTAACTGGGGCAGAGACAAGCAGAGACAAGCAGTCACTGCCTTTCTGGACTGTTACGTACATTTACCGGTAACTGGGGCAGAGGCAAGCACCCACTACCTCGTCAGGACTGTTACGTACAGTTACCGGTTACTGGGGCAGAGACAAGCAATCACTGCCTCGTCTGGACTGTTACGTACAGTTATCGGTTACTGGGGTATAAACTAATATAATATCTCACCCCCCTGTGGCTGAGATAGGGGAATGTCAACCAAAGGGGGAAGATTCTTAAGTTGCCAAACACGAGGCTTTTCCGAGTGTTAAGCAACTTAACAATCTTTTCCCGAGGGTTAAGATTCCCCTATCTCACCCACAAAGGGGTGAATGATTCTTTTTCTCTTACCCTATTCTCCCATTTTGTATCATATACACCATGTAATGTTAACGTCTCAGGCTTTATCAGGGGAATCCCCCAGTCACAACCCTAGGGTGAGACAAGGAAATTTCACACCAGTAAAAGTGCGGATACCCCTGTCCAGGGTAAGAGAAAAGCAGTTCCATGTCTAGCTGTTACGTACAGTTACCGGTTACTGGGGCAGAGACAAGCAGTCACTACCTCGTCTGGACTATTACGTACAGTTACCGGTAACTGGGGCAGAGACAATCGGATACTGCCTCGTCTGGACTGTTACGTACGGTTACCGTTTACTGGAGTATAGACAAGCAGCCACTGCCTTGTCTGGACTGTTACGTACAGTGACCGTTTACTGGAGTATAGACAAGCAGCCACTGCCTTGTCTGGACTGTTACTTACAGCTACCGGTTACTGGGGCAGAGACAAGCAGCCACTGACTTGTCTGGACTGTTACTTACAGCTACCGGTTACTGGGGCAGAGACACGCAGTCACTGCCTCGTCTTAACTATTACGTACAGTGACCGGTTACTGAGGCAGCGACAAGCAGTCACTACCTCGTCTGGTCTGTTACGTACAGTTACCGTTTACAGAGGCAATCAGCCACTGCATCGTCTGGACTATTACGTACAGTTACCGGTAACTGGGGCAGAGACAATCGGATACTGACTAGTCTGGACTGTTACGTACAGTTACCGTTTACTGGAATATAGACACGCTGCCACTGCCTCGTCTGGACTGTTACGTACAGTTACCGTTTACTGGAGTATAGACAAGCTGCCACTGCCTCGTCTGGCCTGTTACGTACAGTTACCGTTTACTGGAATATAGACACGCTGCCACTGCCTCGTCTGGACTGTTACGTACAGTGACCGGTTACTGAGGCAGAGACAAGCAAGTCCATGTCATTGTTATCTCACTGAAATGCAATGCACATATCCACAGCGGATGTAATACATTATCAGACTTCTATGGACACGAGAAACAGAAACTCGTGAGGCACGCAATCTTTTGCATTTAGAGAAATGGCAACAACTGATTCATCCGTTGTCAGTATAATGTTACTGGACGGAATGATATGACTTCGGCATCGCATTTTTGTGAGATAGCACTATAAAAACGGCATCTGATCTGCGCTATCACATGGAGGCAAGTACACCAACATACCCTGTCTCTGGACACATACACAGATACACCCTTTAAGGGTGTCCTCCTAGTCTTTTCCTTTCAAGTCAGTTTGCGGTTATCCTGGTTTTTGGCAGCAGAAAAATAACAGACCCTTTTTCGTTCTTACGCTTACTTTAATCAAGTTATTATACTAATAAAATCCCTGACCCTTCAAACATATATGTAGACACAAAAATCATACAAAACGGCAATCTACAAGCAAAGATATGTACTTATTTTATATACCAGATGACGGGTGGCGGCAATTTGAATTTTCGCGTCTTGCCGAGTTAGCCCACATTTTCACGAGGTTCATCCCAGCTCATTTTAATCAGCACCCTCAAATTGACTAAAATCAACCTTCAACCCTTGGTCCGGGAAAAGTGGTCACGGGACCCCATTGTGGGAACTCTTCTTATGGGTGATGAATCCCCTAAAACAATAAGGCACTTGTTCGCTGCACGCGCTCATCAATCGCCAAGTTACGTGAAACTGGTAAAATTTCATCATTTACATTAAATGTACCCCCTAGCAGTGTTTTCAAGGCAGTGTGTGACATTGATGGAAAAGTGTATTCTTGTAGTCAGGGATTTATGTACAGTGTGAACATATCTACCCATCAATCAGTGAGTAAATGTTTAAACGCTGTACCAGTTCAGGTATGCGATCACGGAAGCTCAATTTAATTACCCGCCATGCATATTCTCACTTATCTTTTGTATGTCAAACAATGCCACGTGGAGAAACTATATCCGCGAGATAGTAGACTGAAATATAATTTGACTCCACCATGTCCGTACGGCAGCGTCTATTTCTGACAACTCATTAAAAGATACACACCGAACAATGCACGTTTTTTCCCATTCAATTTCCACGTACTAAGGTTTCTCGTTTCCGGCGATAACAGAGGCGAGAATTGAATGCCATTGCACAGATGTCAATGTTAAGACGTATGGAACTTTACTTTCGTGTATTATTCGGTTAAAGCTATCTCACGTGTTCAACGTTGTTTTTGTTTTTGTTTTTGTTTTTCATATCACACAAGTTAATAGCGGACGCCCTTGCGTGAGCTTCATAGGTAGCATGTACACATACACGTAAAAGAAACCCCAGTCAAAATCCACCATGAAATCCCATAGACTAATAAAAGCTTTTACCTGTAACTGAGCGAGATCGGGTTATCTCAGTCGAGGGTTAAGATTTTGATGTTACGGAATCTTAGCCCGAGACTGAGATATTTGATTTTTTTTTCTCCCACATAAATTACAACGTATTTCACAGTGTAGATTATAGTTCGTTATATAACGTAATATACCGTAACACATATAGACATTATGATACGAATTAAACTATAGTCCATACTAAATTGCATAGGGATACATGTACATTTTTACATGTCTATTCCATTGAATTATATAATGTACCAGCGGATTTCAATACAACATTGAACCTGTGTGCGATGCGATATCGTCTAAAACACTAATGCTTACTCTTAAACTATTATCAGGTGGTTACCCTATTTTATTCAATGAATTAAAATGTATACAGTATAATTTTATTTAGCGTTCGCCTCTAGGTAGCACATATTTCATATAAATTTATGCGTATTTATCGTATTTTTTTTTTAAAGGGCAACACCAATTGCACTTCAAGCGGTTAAGCACTGGATCATATCGATCCTAAAAGGACGTTTTGTATTGTCATGCCCCTTGCTAGTAGTGATTATACATACCGTATGTAATTCCATTCCCTATTGGCAGTACATTGATGACAGCATTGTCTGGTTGGATTCTGTCATCTATCAAAATGTAAGTAACACCTGACGAATATCGATTTTTATATAATGTTCTAGTCAATGTACTTTTTAATGATATCCATTTTCTGACGACCATCCTTTAGGCCATCCCTATAGGAAACAAATAGCGTTTAGAAGCTTAGATTATATTTTTATATATATTTTAAATAATGATATATATTGTTATTCGTTTTGAAACAACTTCGAACGAAGGAGCCGGCAAACCACTCCTTCAGATAACCATTTCGTTATCTGTTCAACAAAAGCGCCTTTTAAGGATCGGTAAACCAAGGGACGTAAGCTTAGGTAATTCAAGGGACATAATCTGAGGTTATATGTTATCACGGATATTTTCATTCATATATTGTCACCATTTTGATGTCTGAATTTAAAGTGGACAAGACATCATATTAAAGACAACAAAAATTAAATCAAAATGGCGATCTTATATTATCTTGGTCAAAGATGGTGTTTTTTTTGCCTTATTTTTCCTTTTTTTTCTTTTTTTCTTTTTTAATGCAAAAATTTAGTTTTTGTGATAAGTCGTTTAAAATTCATATGCTTTTTTATAGAATTTGTCCCAAAGACTTATATTTGTATCGCGACAAACCCACACTTAATGAATATTTCTTAGACTTCCTTATATGATTTCATTCATAGCATCTCATATGAAATGTAAACTTATTTATTATACATAATTTGTTTCCATACGTACCTGTGTAGATAACCCATATTCATTAGAACAACCATGCATGTCAATCATGATAATAAGTTTGTTGCTCGGTAGAAATTGCATCCGCTTCTATCATCCCCAGATGAGTATACGATGATAGCTGTGTTGTTATTTATCACTATAGGAAACGTATCTGTCATTTTGACATTCAGATACATTCTAAATAATCGCCGTTTAGCTCTGGTTAAATGAGAGGAGACAGTAACTACTGGTCAGTGTAGCATGTCAAACGCCCCTCTTCCTACTATACATACTCTACTGAGCCTTTTTAATCTACATACATTCATATAGACTAGTATTGTCAGGAAATATTTGGTGTTAGGCAATGAGATGCACTTTTGTCCTTGTACTCCAAATCACTGGAAAATGTATTTTTAATTAAAAAGGCATTGTGGGATAAGTATGAAACTTTCATAAATTAAAAATCATCATATAACTTAACTCTATGCCAAATAACATGCTTATCCCCAAATGCTTTTTATGTACAATCAGCGGATAAACATTGGAAATAGGCATTTGATAAAACAATGAAATCGGTTAACTTTAACGATTAAAGCAGATACTTTCCTTGAGGCTAGGAGACTTAAAATTACCAGCAAATCAAACTTCAGATATTAAATTAATCATTTTACAGTAGTTGTGGTGGCAAATGCCATTTTTGGTTTGTAAATTAACTTTGATAAGTAAAAAACAAATCAGGACCTGGAACTCACTTCAGCCACAGGTGTTGGGCAAATATTATATGATATATATAATATACAATACTAACAATTGATTTATTATACTTATAGCATATAACGGGTGTCATGCAACTTTTAATTAACTTAAAATTGAGAGATATTAGAAAAGCCAAGTTTGAGATGTGTGCAGAAGCCATAACTCAGTATAAAACAAAAGGAAAGTATGAAGTAAAAATGCAATTTATGTAAGTCTACTTAAATGAGTAAAGTTGTAAATTTCAAGTCAAAATATTAATTAGAAAGAAAATTATTGAGAAAACAAATTACTTTTCAATTGAAAATGACCAAAAAAGACCCCCTGACGTAATCCTTCGTTTTATATAAACAATCTTTAAGTGACGATTGAATTTTTGTCATTTTTCATTCTGTTACATAGGCTAGTCTTATTTATACATGTTTTCAAAAACAGAAATGGTATTATTTTGGTTTTTAAGCTCATTTTGAACACAGCAAACTATATTTGTGATTTACCATACCCCTTTTGGTACCCCCAGAAACCAACTTTCGGTCAAAGTTTTACCTTAGTTTCCGCATATCATACAATAGGACATCTTTGAACAAAATAAGGAGGTGAAAATCCGAATATACCGGGGCCAAAAAAGGTCCTTATAGACACCCTTCCTTTAGAAAAGAAGCCAGCAATTTGAACTCTGACCTTTTTCTTGACCATTTAAAAGATTCTCCAATATGCACATGCAACCTTGGCGAGGAAACTGCGGAACATTATGGTCGTATCTGTCCTCTATTCAACCATTCTCGATTGACACTTAGAAATCAGCTGATTAACCAAAATATAACCCATAACCATTTTAATATAAACACATTACTTCATGGATGTCATGAATGTGATGAAGAAACCAATGCATTTGTACTACAATGTATATCAGAGTACATTATCAACACTAAAAGATTTGTTTAATCATAACTATACCTTGTACGGACGGGACATGGAGACACACTATATGAATTGTTTATGTTTGTTTGATGATTCAATGACTGTACATATAACAGTCTGAAGTTGTAAGGAGAAGGCTTATATAGGCTTTGCCTGATGCCCTATCCTATTACATATTTTTTGCAATACAATTTGTTGAAATGATTTTTTTTTTCTTTCCATTTGTATGGGTGTCCTCAGTTCCACTTGGTCTACACCCTGTGCAAACCACACTGTATTAGATAGGGTGATTCTAGTATTACTTTTCCTGATGGATTTTGGGAGCTATCCCGGAGACTGTATCTAAGTATTAAGGATGTGACACAATTTGACATTTTAAAACCTCTTCGTACAGTATATATTATCACGACTACCCGGCAAAGCGAAATTTAATGAAAGTCGGATTCGCCAAAAAGACCATTGACATCAGTTATCTCCTTCATCAAAACTTTAGATAATAAAAGTATCCCAATAATTTCTTGTAGTTATTATAAACCAATGTATTCCAAGCTTTTCAACTGCAAGCAAATGCAACAATTGGATATAGATGACCTTACAATAACTTCTCCTTCGCAGTATCATGGATGATAGTAAGATCACCAGTTACATGTACCACGTGTCCAGCTTGTTCTTGCTTGTCCACATCCGCATACAACAATGGATAATCTGGACACGTGGTACATGTAACTGGTGATCTTACTATCATCCATGATCCTGCGTCTTCAACTTACTGTGTTTACATGCCGCAGTTGATTCAGTATCCAATAGCTTGCTCCAAACATCATGATCTTCGTAACCGATGTTGACTGCTTACGGACCAACTTTCCACACAATGATACGGGTTGATGAAGACTAGTGACAAGCTTTACAGTAGCCATTATAATCTCGTTGGAAAATATGTTTTTTTTTGTGCCAAGAGGATATGGAATTTCATGGTCATAGGACAAATAATTTTTGTGCACCGGATTCAATGGGTATGGTAAACGGAATTTCTCGGGCGTTGGATAAGGAATTTCAATGGTTGGGAAGGCTCCTTCGTGTACCTTGTTGGTTTTTTGTCACTGCCTCAGTTCTCGCTATAAGGCCGTGACATTACATGGTTTGACTTTGATTTACATTGAGGGTGTCGTAGATGAAGAAGAAAACACTTGTTTTTTATGCTTCCGACACATGCAATTTTTTCCCTTTTGTGTTTGTGTCTTCTTCGTTCTTGTTGCTGGATGTCCTTTTGTTGTGATGTCTCCTCAGTTCCTGATGCTAACTTCCCTTTTGTGTTAGTGTCGCCTATTGATTATATCATTTTGAATAAAATATTAAATTAGACACATTAGGATATATAACATGATATATAACATGATTAAATGACCAAGAAGACTGCTTTCTTGTCTTTAGCACTGCGTTACCGTCCAGTATATGTTCTCACAAGATGACATGGTTTTACTGCTCTTGTGTTTATATGTGTACGGGTAGCAGTTTTTAGTTAAGTTGCATTGTACCGTAATTCACGTTTGACCTATTGCCCCTTACTGTATTGACCGAAAAAATGCATATATCTATTGACTATCGTTGATAATTTTAGACCATACTATATGACACCTAACATATTCTTCATGAACTAAGCAAATCCAAACCTTGTCTCTATGTCAAAAGTTGGGAATAATTACTATGTGATAATGAATCAGTAAACCTTTAGAGTATGTCAGTATTTCAACTGAAAATTACTCCTTCTCGGTATTTTAAGTTGCCAGCACACGTTTTCGTCCAATTTCTGTGAAATAATCAATATTTATGTTGTTTTTAATTCCGTTGACTCCCTGGGTAATCTTCATCCACGGGTTTATAGGTCTACGAAATAATAAAGCAATTCCCCGTTTAACTGGGTACTTGTAATCCATGAATTCATGTACCCGTGAAATGGTGTTTCGTCAAGAAACCACGAGTATTTGATTTCACAGTTGAACTCTACTATAGTTATTTTATCCAATTAAAAGACATTTGAACTTAAAATTCGTTTTTGTGTTCTACTTTTGTTCAATTCGCATACCTGTTTTACAGACAAATTACATTTGACCAAGGAATGAATGTCGGTGATCCGGTTATAGTGAACTTGTTTTTGTTATGTCGATGCAGGTATCATTCAAACTGTACAGCCTGAGGAACGAGACGTTATTAGAAGAAAAAGGAGAAGAGAAAGAACCAAATGAACAGAAGAACTTGTCACAGTTGTAGAGTTTAAACTCCATATGTAAATCATGAATGGCCATATGGTGCAGCGATGTATTTTCTTTGTTTGTCTGTCTGTTTTTCAACAATGAAAGAAAAAGAAATAGTTTTTTGCTCGGGGGTGTAGGATAGAGAAAATCCACTTAAGAAGTGTTCAAGTTAGGTACAATCCGAGGATTTTGCGCCAATTTGAATGACTACTGGTTGGAACATCCCTATCTCTCAGTCTTATGCATGGTAGGTTTTGTTTTCTCATAATAATCTCAGGACCCACCAACAAATCACAATGTCCGTGTACTGGCATTTGAATATTCCCGATTTCGTAACGTCACAGGAACTTCTGGCCCCATTGTGACGTAACGCATTGAACTGGGGTATAGGATTATAAGACTCTTTCATGCAGAGGGGTGTATGATAGGGAAATTCTAGTTCTAGTTTTTTACATTTGGTAAAACCCGAGGCTGGAACTTTCCTTATCATACAGCCTTGGGCATGAAAGAGTATTTTTCTCTCATTCCAACCACCAGAATAAGCTCAGAAACCATGAAAATGCGGTTGTGACTGGCCACCATTTTGAGAATATTGTTTTTTTCCACTAATTAATCACATCTTTCTAACGGTTACGGTAAATATATCGTAAAAAGTTTTAATTTCATCACGTCGCCTTTTCCGCATTGCGACATCGAATAGTTCCAAATTCGTGACGTCACGTCATTGTTGAGCCATTGTGACGTCACGTCACGTGAAATGGGGTGTACTTTCCTACACCCCTTTCTTACCATGGACAGCTCTATCTTACACACATGGAAAAACCATGTCTAACATCCTTATCTTTGTATGGACAGCTCTCATATAAGCACATGGGAATTCATGTCATCACAAAAGTTCCTAATATAATTAAATTCTCAAATAAATGTCATAATACGTGTTTGTAGTTGTGTGAGAATTGGAAAGTTTATACTAATAATGTTGGTTAAATGGTCATATCTTGTATAAAGATAGCCTACTCAGCTTTATTGATTTTTAGCAGTTTAAAAAAAAACTGGGTGCATTACGCCGAAGGCACAGATTCAATTTAGTTTAAACAATATTTTATTTCATCACTTGCACACTACATTGTAATA
Organism: Mizuhopecten yessoensis; assembly: GCF_002113885.1. Classification (NCBI taxonomy): domain Eukaryota; kingdom Metazoa; phylum Mollusca; class Bivalvia; order Pectinida; family Pectinidae; genus Mizuhopecten; species Mizuhopecten yessoensis. Next base: position 555,913 of record NW_018405829.1, read on the forward strand.
CAGTACAGATACAACGAGGATCGGAAAACAAGCTACAGTATAAGCTTATATTAATTCCTCTCCTCTAGTACAGTTGCAGCAATTAACATGGACATTTAAACACATCATTGATGAGACGGACAAAACATCATTTAGATAATGGAAAAATAGTAGTTATACATTATTTGATTGGAAGTAAAAGACATTGACAACGAGTTGTTACTTAGTAAGGAATAAAAATAAAATTGATTGATAAAGATTCCTAGGGAATTACATAAAAATAGTTACCTCAGTGGTGTAAAGGAAAACTAATTTAGATATGCAATAGCCATTAACATCTGCTGCTGTTGACGATAAAGTTCTGCACGGAAATGAATATTTCTGCATTTTCCCTGTCATTTAGTGAGGGATCGCCCCATAAAAGAACATCTGATTTGTCATGAGTATTGTATTGTTAATATTATATCAGATAAGTACTGCTGTTTGTTACGAGAATGATTAACACAAGTAAATAAAAAATGAAAGTTGTCCTCTATCAAAAAGCCACAAACACAACAAAGTGTGTCAGAAACGTTTTTGTGGAATATAAATGTTCGTTTAATGAGCTACATTTGAGTCGGAGTCTAGCATGGAGTATTTGACATTTGCGATTACCAGTATAAAAATAGTTTGGTGCATGTCTGATAATGTTATTATCACGATGTGTTTTTAGTACCTTAACTGATGAATTTTCTCTAATATTTAGCGGTAGTTCATTCCAGAGGCGAATTGAACAAGGTAAAAAATATATATATATAAGTTTGTTCGTGTTTGTACAGTCTGATGTAAGTCGGATCTTTTTGTATTGTATGTATGATTGTCGGAAATTCTTGAAGGGACTAGAGAAGATAGATAGTTCGGCGATATTTTGTTCTATATTAGATCATTTGATACCACCTGTAATGATTCTAGATGCCTCTAGTTGCTTACTTTCTAGTTTCTCAATTCGATAATTTGGTATATTGTCCCAGACTATGACAGCGTTTCCCAGAATTGGTCTAATAAATGATAAATACATTATTTGTAAAGAATTTCTATCAAGTTTGAATTTCAATTTTCTTCATACATTTAGACGTTTTGAAGCAGATTCTATCATATGATTTATATGAACATGCCATGAAAGATTTGACGAAAACCAAACACCAAGATGTTTGTGACTAGACACTTCAGAAATAACACTATTATTTAAGTAAAGATCACCATGGTCAGGTTTCAAGCCCATTCTTGAATAGTATTAAAATCATTATTCAACATATTTCTAGCCACCTTGGGATCGTCCACTGTTAAGTAAAGAGATGTATCGTCTGCAAAAAGTTCAACTTTACATCTTAAATTTACAACAATATCGTTTATGTAAACGAGAAATAATAAAGGCCCAAGTATTGATCCCTGCGGACACCTGTCGTAATATTTTTGAGATCTGAAAACTTCCCACCCAAAACTACCCTTTGCTATGTTTTCCAGATACCTTTCAAATCATTTGATAATTTTATCCGATAAACCCGCTAATTTCAGCTTGTATATCAACCCTTCATGTCAAACTCTGTCGAACGCTTTACTTATATCACAGAAGACTACACGAATTTCTTTACCAGAATCTAAGGCTTCCCCAATATCATTTCTTATAGAAAGTACTTGATTTACAGCAGAGTCACCGAGAGTAAAACCAGACTGGTATTCTGTAAGAAAATTGTACACATATTTAAAATCACAACGTTCCATATTAGCTTACCAACAATACTTATGAGAGAAATGGGTCTGTAATTAGACAGAATATTTTTGTCACCTTTTTTAAAAACTGGTGTCAAATTAGCAATTTTCCAACTGTCTGGATAAATACTATCATTTATAGACTTATTGAAAATTCAACAAAGTGGCTCACATAATTTATCATTCCCTTCTTTTAAAAGTTTACCATGTATTAAGTCAGGACCGGTTGCCTTTGATACACCTGGAACAGATTCAATTTAGATGTTGAATGATTTATTGATAGGCAAGTTCGAATCTGATGAAACCTTTGGTACATATTTTCTGTCGGCAGTTGATAACTTGCAATCTGTGTCAAAACAACGTTTGTTACTGGCCGCGTGCGTCCGATTGTGATATAAAACATATTGTGTAAGAACTCGCATTGATCGCGAGCGACCTGCCATGTAGTTAAACAATGGAGTTATCGACCGTAGGAGCGACATTGTATATTACACCACATCAAAGTTGCAACGGAACAATAATCACTGAATATTTCATTGCCGTTTAAATAGTTATTCGAGACCCTTTATCGCTTTTTACACTAATAAATAGATAAAAGATCGCTGCCTGTGTTTGGGGCAACACTTCCATTTCTATACCTCACGGTATCCCTATTACTGATGGTAACGTTATAGACGCCGGGGTGAATAGGGAGTCAACAGCTCGTGATAGCACTGGTTCACACCGCTAAAGTATACGGAAATAGGAACGCTCCTAAAATGCATTGATCATTTGTCAGCTTCAAAATTGTTGTTGACCGATTAAGAACCGTTCATATATGGAGGTATGAAGGATGTGGGAAGTTAATCCGAACGAATTCTATTACCACGCCAGTGGTTGGACTTGCAGCAGTAAGGTGGAAACACACAAAGCATTAACACAACACACGGTACTCCAAAACTCTGTTGATTAAATCTCTTTTTTGATGTTTTTGAAGATGAATTAAAGGATACTAAAATACTAAAAAACTAAACAAAAATACATGATGTCCACAAACTCGATGGACTTGTCAAAACTTTCAAAATCAAAACGTAACGTTCTGTGTAACAAACTGAGCCCAACACATCATAGTTTACTATACGAGGGGGAGTAAGTACATAATATGGCAATGCATTAATTTACAAACTGTAATATTTATTTAAAATCCTGACCATTATTGATAATTATGCATGCAATATATGACATATCTAATAAGCTCCGATAAATGGCTTGTATTAATACACAGGTTTATAAATCATTAAGGTAATAGAAAAATATTCTATGATTTCCATTTTTTCTGCGAATGGTTTATAACTATTCAATACATTATTCTTATCAGTGGATACAAATTTCATTTTCAAAACATATAAATGTGTGATCGGTTTAATAATAGTAACAGCCTGAAATTTGCATGCGCCTCTGTTCACTCTGCCATCATCTACTGTTTTGACGTCACAATTGTATCTCATTCGCGGAACATTTGCATAACTCCGCCCACATACACTGTTGTAAATGTTGTCACGTTCTATGGTAAGGATATGAGAAACTGTAGTTCACGAGAAAAACAATTATTTGGGTGAAAATCAGTGCAAGCAGTTTATATAAGTATAATAGTCCTTTTGCCAATATGATGACTTCACGACAGCAAAACAATAGTACATTGTATATACAAAGATTATAAATATATTCGGAGACAAATATGACAGCCAAACACGTTAGCAGTTTTATTTCCTTCAGCAATACCAACATGGCTGATATGTTAGTAAACAACAACGTCTTTAGAATGCTGCACTTTCTTTTGACTGTATTGGTATAACTAAGGAGGTATTCTGTAAACAGTGGGCGCACATGCGCATTCCGACAACGTGTATGGTATCCAGATGGCTGCATCTCTACAGAGTTAAATTGTAGTTGTGACGTCATCATCAAATTTCTCCAGACCACACTATTTCGGATAACAGGTACGCCTCAAGGAGTGTGGAGCTATTGTTCTGACTTCCCGGCCCTGAACATTTTTAGGGAATCAGGGTAATACACATGTTGAGCTTTCTATCAAATTACCAAAGGTTAAAACGTTTAAGATAGACAAATGTTAAATAGAAGAATATGTGTCAAGAATATTATCAATTGAAATGTTATTAAAAAGCGTTCCCTTCTGAGATAGAAAAATAACGCAAATCAAGCAGTATTTCGGAATTTCCAAACTTAAACAGCATCGTTAGAAATGATCAGGGAAATACTTTACCTGGTATCATTTCACAAATAAGTCTTATTAGACAATTACAAATCAAGGTCAGGATATCGTGTAGCCTTTCGGCCAGCACGTGTCTCAGCATAATAGACTGACCCCTTAAATTAACATATAATTGGTAGGTAGTATGTCTGTAACTGAATAGGTTATCATACTGTCTGCAATACTGTTTATACATTGTATGTTGAGGGGATCGTACATTGTGTACACATGAATACTGTCGCCGAATGTTAGATGATTATTTGGGCCCTAAATGACCTTAAATATCCATGAGCCGTTAAACACAGACAATCAAACATATGTGGCAACTATCGAACACAGTTTATATGAAAATCATCAGGAAGATTAATTCAAGCGGATTTTTTTTTAAAATACACATTTTAGTACACCAGGCCTGCAGGGTCTCATTGATGAATACTCAGCCATTCTGGAGTCTAAAATGAGATAAATGTAAAATGTATATTATATATTATATATTGTGTTATTAGTGTTATTAGTTTTATTCGTGTTATATTATGCTATAATATATTAACCCTTTTATTAGTAGTTTGGAGGGTATTGTAGAATCATTTATTTTCGTGTCGTTAAAATTTCGTGGTTTTCATATATTAGCCTGTTTAAAGGACATTATATTTTGCTGATATCTGATTTTCCCCTATCTATATCATACCAAATTTATGTTTTTTGTGAGGATTTACTTTCGTAGATTTTTGTTTCCACAAAATAAACGAAATTTATTGTCCCGCTCCACTTAGCGACTGTCATATAACAACATAACGCAAATATCTATTTTGCCGCTACATGTAGCTCGCCGAAAGGAGGTATGGCGGAGGGCGTCTAATCAGTATATGTACATGCACAACATTACACATAATCCATGACAAAACCAAAATGCAATCGAAATACATATATACAAATAAACCCTCGTACATGTACCGATAGTTAACAGCTTGCCGTCATCTGACGGGAAAAAATGTACGCCGCAGTCTGACGTTGACTGCGCGAAACGACAATTAAGAGATACCTCGATCATCGAAATAAACCTGCACGCCCAGGTAAAACCGGAGATCTCCCCCGGAAACCTGTATCCTAAAGCGGGACAAATATTATTTCCCTGCAAGTCCGATTTCTCCGAGGTGACAGTTGGACCGCTGTCTACTCTTTTATAGCAGACCTACTGAACCACCCTAAGAAAAAGAAAATACATCCTTAAGTTTAGAATGAAACGTCCGTCCCGAGTAGGCGACTAGAAATGACCACGTTGACAACATCTACCCCCGTGTACGCCGCACGAGACAAATTATTCCCGCTTCTACTGCGAACCGAGGGAATACTTGAGTCTAACGAAAATTTATGATTTTACAGGTTTTTTTTTAACTTTCATGAATTTAATACAGATATTTAAATATTAGCACGTTGGCCATTTGTTTGATGTGTTGATTATTAAAAAGCGTGTCGACAGCTATCTTATAAAGGGCCTGTTTCCAGTAATGTTAATTCTCCATAGGAGCCTGCCCCCGTATAATTTCTTATCTAGCTCAACTACTGTTTTTTTCTTTTCCGAAGAATAATTTTACACCTTTCCGACACCCAGATTTCATAATTTCAGTGAAAATGTATTTTTATAAAGTTGTCAATTTCAGCATCAAAGACATAAGTTCGTAAATAAAAGAAGGTTATCTCGAAATTGTAATTCGCAACATAGTATAAATTTCTTTTGATAAATATTTCCAAAACATCGTGTTTATTCATAAAACATAAAAAAAAATATTCTCGGATGAAAATGCACTTGCAGAGACACAATTATGAAGAAAAATGCCATAAAATTGCAATTTTCTCCCGTTATATAGTTTTGGATGCAAATTTCCATCAGAAAATCGGATAGAGCTTTACTTGTTTCATATGTGTACCAAAAATCAGCTAATTCCATGTGGTGGAACGTTCTCATATCGCCGCCTGAATGTGGTTGTAAATTGAAAGAAAAGGGGAAATGAGTAACAACCTTGTCTGAAACCCTATTATATAGCTTATTATATACAAACTTTTATATTGAATATCAGAGCGGATATTTTCATGACAGTTTTATGATGTGTAACGACTAAATAAACAGTATCGATATAAAGATTTACACTGAGGACACCCTGATACATGAATACTGTTCTATCTCAAGTTGTCCTCTTCTGAATTTTCTGATCGTGTGGCCTTGTACATTTATCCGTATCTTCTTGTCTTTGTCTATACGTTTACGGAATCATTGACTCGACGCTAGCTATTCTTGTCTCACTTTCCTTGTTTTATTGTCCCATCTCCAAAGCGTTGTGGCTCTGTCAGGGTTGGGACCCTGACTTGTCTCACTTTCTTTGTGCCTGCCGACCACGCCACATCGAATAGATAGATTATCCATATGAAATACTTTATTTTGTTCTAAGTAATCAATCAATTCTGCGCTTCTTGGAGGTATTGAATGTGATTTATTATATTGTCTTGTTATTTTGTGTAATTAGTTGTTCGTTATTTATCACACATTTTCGCATAATTGTACCAAACTACTAAGTATTAGCTGTTTACAGCAATCATCGGTGGCTTGCTATTTTGTTACTTTATCGACGCTTCATAAACCAATCGTTATTGTTTCAAGATGGAGGGTAAATGTGTTGGAGAAGGGTGTCAAGTATACTTCAAGAAACGTAGTGGCAATAAGAACAGAAGTGCACGCAATGTAAATAGTCCACAATATAAATGGCTCCTAGATACGCTGGTGCAACAAGGATTGATGTCAGCAAAGGAACAAGCACTTATTTGCCAGAAGTGCTACATGAAGTATCTTCGGAACAAAAATCAGCCTGAACCTGAACCCGAGCAGAACCAGGAAATAGAGGAAGAAGACGACTCCCCGTCCCATATCCTGCCGTTGCTGACCCTTCATGATCTTTTGAATGGATCATCTTCACACAAAAAATGCTGTCTCTGTCTTGTTACCTTTGCAAGAAATGGAACAAAATCATCAGTCTTACCAAAACGTGCAAGACATCACCTGATCTATTCACACAAACTGTGGTGTCCCACCTCATCCCGCGTCTGCTCCATTCACCTTATTGGTAACGACTTAGATCCGTCTACAGAGGTTGTCCTTGATGGTAGAGGTTCCTTGGAATCTCAGTTACCATCAAAATCGTCCGAAATCATTAATGACCTCCTAGAGGTGTCGCACGTCCTTTCACAGAACCAGTCTGCGTTTACAATAAGCTTTTCTTCTCTTGATGACTCGGCATGCATGGCCTGGACAGGTTGGTCCAAAGATCAGTTCCTCGAAATCCACTCGCACTGTTCCCCATATCTTTCATCTGGTATATATACCAAGACTACACACGATGCTCTATTACTGTTCTGGGTAAAACTGAAAACCGACATTTCCTGGAGTCAGTGTTCTTCTCTTTTTGGAATTTCCAAGTCAAGTGTGTCCAAAACTTTCCACTCCATAGTACAGGCATTAGACACATCGATAGTCCCACAATTTCTAGGTCCGGATCACTTGACAAGAGAACAGTTGCTCGGGCACAATACTGTCTTTTCAGAAGCATTTTTTGGAGATAAAGCCACTGCCATATTAGATGGCACCTATATTTATATCCAGAAAAGCTCCGACCACAAGCTCCAGAGAATGTCCTACTGTGGCCAGAAGAAGAGAAACTATCTCAAATTCATGAGCATCGCCTTACCAGATGGCTACATTCTGGACACAGTAGGACCATTCACTGGCAGCGAAAATGATGCTACAATTACAAAAAAAGTCATGGACAAGCTAGTTACTTGGCTACAACCAGACGACAACGTTGTCGTTGACCGAGGTTTTAGAGATGTCCTACCAGTTCTCGAAGCCTCTGGCCTCAATGCTAGCATGCCGTCATACCTGAAACCCGGTCAAAGTCAACATTCTGACGTCCAAGCAAATCTTGACAGAACTATCACCAAATCGAGGTGGATTGTGGAATCCTATCATGGTCGTCTGAAACACTGGACGTTCTTCCGAACGCAATTGGTGTCTAACAGCTTTATCAATGTCATCGAGGCTTTGCTTCGAACCGTCACAGCCTGTCTGAATGGTATTAGAGGACCGATCTACCAGAGATCTCCAGAGAGAGATGCCAAAGATAGGCTAATGGCTGAACGTATGAAGGACCGTTTGACAACACCGAATGGTTTAGCTCAGAGAGTCAAGACAGATCCGGATCTATCTAGACGGGCAAGGTCCGAGTTTGTCAAGATGGATGCATCTTCCGTACTGTTTCCCCGTCTCGATCTTGATTACTTGAGAACCATTACGTGTGGAACGTATCAGATATCTCTGGCTCCTGGTTACATCGCCGAACATTTAAGTGATGACGGAGACTATGAGGTGTGGCTTTACCAGCACTCCCCAGACCTTCTCCGATGTCAAATACATTCTCGACACAAAAGCCAAACGAAATATAACGTTTGGATACGGTTCACCGTTTCACCCGATGTTGAGGCCCCAATAAAGGACTACTACTGCCAGTGCCCAGTTGGAGAGAGAACGATGGGAATGTGTGCGCACATCTCCAGTATCTTGTACTACCTTGGGTATTACAGGACGCTGGAAAACCCTCGACCATTACAACCACAGGTAAAGAAATTCCGACAAAACTTGAAATAGTTTTCCATGCGGCAACGGAGTGCATATGTCGAAAGTATGTTTGGGGCTCGATATGAAAGATCCCCGTTACCATGTGACTAACCAAACTTATAAATATAGGTATTATACAATCGCCCGTAGCTATGAACACTCCCGTAAATGCGAAAACCAACCAAAATCATAAGGAACACGTTTTGTTTGTTGTTCTGTCTATTTGTCAGCCAATGTCTTCAACCACGGGGACTTGTGAAGTAGCCATCTTGGATTTTTTTTATGAAAAAGTGTTTCTCTCACTTTTTTTCATATCTGTGTACATATTCTCAACATACCGAGCAAATACTCTCGTTTTTTTGTTAATTATCTAAAGAAAGTCGAAAATCGGCAATTCAACCATAGGCTAATTCAACCCAACATTTGAAAATGTTCCACCACTTACATTTTGATGATTTTTCCTCTCATCAATAGCATATTACGTACTGTTTAATAGGATAAAAATTGGTTTGCATCCAACGCCCATAAAAGGGTGTATTCTCTAAAAAACACAGTTTTTGTGTCTAAAATGTTATCATCGAAAATGGCATTTTTGAGATTGTTTCTTCCATAAAACAGCCAAATGGCGCGATGGAAACATGATTTTTTGTCACAATCATGCCATGAATGTATTCTTTACGGTGACCATCATTTGATTAGATTTTCATTAATATTTTACATAACATGCACATTTTATCAACACTTAGACAGCTTCTGAAAGGTACAACTTTGAGGAGCCATAAAAAACAAACCAAGTGACCTAAATCTTTATACTTTATAGATTTGTGACCACAACGGCATGGGCAATGCACCACCAACAGGAAATTTGAATCAGAGAAGGGGCCGTTTTGGAAACCGGACCTTTACAAAAATGACATCGAATTGATTTAAATATTGTAAAACAATTGGTGGCATATGACACTAATGCACTTATGTTTACTTAAGTGTTAGATATGCACATGCCTATTCATCAAATCAGTTTTCAGCACTTATTTCATCTAAACAATGAAAGTTTTTGTTGTACATTTTATTTGGCCAAACGTTGCAGTTTAATAGATCATATTTAAACAATATGGATCGGTAAGGAGATGTTGTGTACAAATTGACATTTTTGCATTCAACCTGTTTAATTGTTCCTACATATATTTGGTTAGATATTGAACACTATACTAGGGAAGGCAGAACTGTTGAAGTTTGCTTTATTGTCGACACAGTGCGCTAAACATCCAACCAAATGTTTAGCGTATGTATATAAAATAATTACATTCTCTCCGTGTATTATAAAATAATAATTTAATACTATCAAGTAAAAATATCTTATAACCATTGCTCTTTCTATGTAATATGTATTGGTTAAGTCATTTACAACAGTAATATTTCATATGAGTCGCAATTTGCGATGTATCTTACATATTTCATTTATCAGTGTCGGGGGTCTAACTCAGGCCTATTCAACATAGCTCCTCCACTTTCACAATGTTGATATCCAGGAATTATAAATGGTTACCAGCAAAATGAGTACTTTGAAATGGACAATAACTTTGCATAGGATAGAAATGAACCGTAAGCGGTAAAACAGAATAGAACACAAGAGGAAGCAATCCAAAGTAATTGTCAAAACAAAAAGGGGAAAATATCAAATGAAATTTCCGTAGTTTGAGCGAAGTGAATTAAACGGAAATTATTTGTAATTTATGTGAAGATTTTTCATAGGTTGCGAGGTTGTAGCTGCATGTGGAGCTTGTGGTCGAGAGTCGAACAAGTTTCATTCAGCACAGGTAGACAAAAGACAACACCCGTAACCAGTCTTTTGTTATCCTAGCTTATGCTGTATAATCGAGAAACGTCGGGTAAGTTGTGGTATAGTGATGATATGAAAGAGGGTATTAGGTTGTAGAATTTGAAGTTGATGTAATGTTTTGGCGTGTACCTGTCGCTATGGTGCAATTAATAATGAAATTGTTAATCTATACACGTGTTGAGTATTGCTATGAGATGTAGAGCCAGTGGTTAAGGGGAATTTTAGGACTCCAAAATAAATGGAAACCCATCATTGACTAGTTTCTGAAATACGTCTTCATCTCCTTGCTTATTTAAGCTGTTTCCGTGCAGATGTTTACTTAACTCATATTTGGCTCAAATTCATCGTTTTTCAGTTTGACTGACGATTTTCCTAACCCTCTTTATCTTCAAAGTTTCCCTATACCTTCTTTATGTTTAAGTTTTTTTCAATACCCTCTTTCTGTTTAAGGTTTTCCAATACCCTCTTTATGCTTAAAGGTTTCATATACCCTCTTTATGTTAAAGGTTTTCCTGAACCCTCTTTATGTTTAAAGTTTTTTAATACCTTCTTTATGTTTAAGGATTTTCTATACCCTCTTTATGTTTAAGTTTTTTTACCCTCTTTATTTTTAAGGTTTTCCAATACCCTCTTTATGTTTAAGGTTTTCCTATACCCTAATTATTTTTAAGGTTTTCCAATACCCTCTTTATGTTTAAGGTTTTCCTATACCCTCTTTATGTTTAAGGTTTTCCCATACCCGCTTTATGTTTAAGGTTTTCTTATACCCTCTTTATGATTAAGGTTTTCCAATATCCTGTTTATGTTCAAAAGATGCACCAAAATTCAAGTAAACATTTATGATTCATATTTGAAATTATTATATAAAAAAAGTGATTTTAACAGCACTACGTGTATACCCACGCGCAATGACCGGAGGAAGAGTTGTTTGCCCTGTTGTATGTACTTATCATTATGATGTCGTGGGAATTCAGTGTTTGTTAAAAGACGGGGTGTCATTGTGTAGAGATACAGGTTGTTGCAGATTTGCAAGTATATCAGCAGTGACCCAATAAACTCAAATAAAACACTTACCATCACTTAACCATTTAACTTGCTAACTTAATTATCCGAAAACCCAGAGATATGTACATGAACTTGCTTAAGGCTACGTTTGCCAATGATTTTTAATGGCATATATGGAATTATCTGGCTCCAGAGGCAACGTTTGTGAAACAGAACGGATTAACCACGAATTAGTTACTCCCGTGTCAATCTTCCTACAAATATCAGTATGTGTTATATATGTCAACGGTGTATCTGAACTTTTAACAGTACCAACAATTCCCAACACTTCACCTCTTTAATACCTCGGAGGCAGTATTCGTCAGATGTAACGAATGAAATAATCGCAGATTGCCTGATTTATTTTAGTGAGTCCTCGAATCGTCGTACTGATTTGTTGCCACCCTTAGGAACCTCTGTCTGTTTACATTACGTTTAAATAACTCTTGCAATGGTGTTGTCTAACCTCATTTTGCTTCATCGACAAAACCCCTCATATTTTATACTGAAATCGTGATCTAATTTCACTGTAACGTGTGACGTAATTGGTTGTTTTATATCTGTTGCATACATAATAAGTATATGATTTTTTCATATACACAGAAAAATAACAGATTCTAGGTTTTCTTTGAATTCATATATCAAAAACTCATTAGAAATATGAATTAGGGAAGTTTCTATTTAAAAATGTATAAATACGGTGGTTAAAGCCAAACAAAATTAATGTTTTATTGCAACATATGACAATTTCGTCGATTTTGGACTCATGAGTGCTACTTAATGGTAAGTTAATTAAAATCCGTGTCTGAAGGGTTCCGCAAAATATATATAAGATATTACATGAGTTTCCATTTCATATGAGATTTATAAAAAGCGAGTCTAAGAATTTTTCAATTTAACGAGCCTCTGGCGAGCTGAAATGAAAAACTCGTGACGAGTTTCATAAGTTTCATATGAAATGAAAACGAGTATATGATCCTATTTTTCACATAATCAAGATTTGTAGCATTTATTCGTGTAAATCGACAATTTTCATGCAACCTTGTTATGTAAAAAGCCGCCATTTTGACTTCAGCGCGTAAGACTGTTACGTCATGAACTTGTCCTAGGCGTGACGTCACAATTCAAACAATTGAAACTTATAACCAATCACAGGGCTGATAGGTCATACGACATGGGTATATTCACTGGATAACACAGTACATTATGTGATAAATAAAAATACAGTGACAAGGGGAACTCGATCTGGTCGTTGAAGATAAAGTGGCAGGTGAAAAGCAAGTCCCGTGGTTAACTGAGCAAACGGCGACAAGGCGTGTAACCCCGTAATATAACGAGACAGAACTTGCATGCTGAGAGCCACACTTTTGCGACATAGATACCGTATCCAACATCCATAATCCTCGAAGAACATATTTGTAGTCTACGTCATTGATTTTATGCCACTATTTCAGCAGTTTTCTATATAGGAGTCTGATGAAACGAGTGAAAACTGCGGCTCGACCACAACCGGATAATGCAGAATGGATATCATACAACCGGGAAAGGCTTACTTTGTAAACCCGAGTCCAATCAAAATCCCACTCAGACAAGCTCTTGAACGCCCACCCGCTTTTGTTAAGAATAACCTTTAAGCGCCTCTATGATATCGATCAATCAAAAGCCTCTTTTTGATATTGATTACTTTCAAGCTCCTGTCTGATATTTAGCGTCAACAGATGAAAATGGAGTTTTGTGAAAAATGGCTTTAATACAACAATACACTGACGAGCTTGTGGTCACATAAATCTTTTCCGTTTTGTTATCGAATAAAGTGTCAAAGGGAGTTTTGTAACAGGAAGGAATATGAATTCAACCGTAAACACCATCAAGTTTATAACGTTTTCAGGCCATTAGTGGTCACTGCTACATGCATGAGTGACTCCAACGTCAGCCTGGGACTAGACTTGTATTACCAATTTAAGTAATATAACATATTTACAGAAACAGATATTTAAATGCAGTGTCTGCTAACAACTAACTTACCAGATATTGCATACGTTACAGTGATGGTGGTTAAGAGGACGCTTATGGAGACACGTGAATGATAGCATACCTTAGCACTTTTACATGAAACAGGGTGATTGTGTCATGTGCTGTGTCAGACTTCAGGATTTGTTAAAGGTTTTGTTAAATGTCTTCAAGCAGTACCTTTGTTTTGGAATTCTTCATTTTCTTTTTTAATTATTTTTATGTAGAATACATATGTTCTGAAAGTCTTTTAGAGTAGTGGGTGGGTGGAACGGATGGAACAATAATGACATATTTTTTTTTAACTTGAGGAAAAAAGATTGATTAAGGTTTATTGTAAATATGCACTGTTATTAAGATAAGATGGCAGATAATGATACAACTATATATAGATATATATGTTGCTATAAAATCCGATTACACCTAATTGATAACGCTGTTTGACAGACTAAGCGGATTAAACACTATATATGCAAGGGGTTCTGCCGGAAAAGCATGCAATATAGTGGGAGTTTATAATTATACACACATACGTGAGTCGAAAAAGTCCATATAGCCGGTGACCAGTGTAACACGAATTACTGACGTATACGCGATCGTTCATTATAACTTCCGGAAATAGACAACCGAAACTATAGCGCTTGTTCAGTCAACTGTTTCCTTCATGGGGCGTTAAGATAAGCCTTGATTTAACATAGAACTAGTGACGTCATAACGACATAAACTCGCCATAAAGGCAGCTGCCATTGTGCACGCGCTTGACGTATACGAATACCTTAGGGACACATCTGAATATCATAGGACGGACAAATTGAAAGAGTCAGTCATAAACACCCGCCAATATATACTTTTCATCAAGAACGTAATGGATATTTTATTTTAGACGTCGTACAGAGACGTCAACCAGTGTTAAGGAATGCCAATTATGTAGGGAAATTATTCATCCTGTGCCCGCTGCTTGATTTTATTCCTTGTATACTTGACGACTATTGTATGTGAATAAAGCTTTCAACCGGTACTGATACATTTAGTCAGAACTTCTAAATTTCCAATTTTCAATATTTTTATAATCGACTAGTGAAAATTAAAACCATGATCTGGTGAATTCAGACCCGTCAATGTGAGACGTTGTTTCTATACTTTGTATAAATGACACTGGGAATAGCCTTTAATTAAACGCCCAAGTGACTAAGATCAAAGGCGTGCTATTACATATTGATATCATACGGATACACAGAAGGGTGTTACCCGAATGACAATGAGAAAAAAACTAGTACCAAGTGACCCTAATTATGATGTGAAAAACCATAATCTCATGTAACACAGATGACGTTTGGAGAACCTATCCAGTACCGGCTGACCCTGATAACGGCTTGAGAAACTATGGGACCAACTTACACAATGTACCTGGATGACCGTTTGAGTTGCTACTGTACATATATGGTACCGTGTGACATGGAAATCACTGTCAGAAACCATAGAACCGAGTGATCCGGGTGACCGTTGGAGTAACCATGGTAGCGTGTGAACCTGATGACAGCGAGAGAAATAATAGAACCGTGTGACTAAGACACGTATGAAGACGATTAAAACGCCATTTTTCATGCTTTGGCTTATTAAAAAGGCTAACTTTGCAAATTAAATTCTATGCCTGATACAATAAAATATATGAAGTATGAGTTGTAAATTACATATGTGCCGCTAGCTGCATGATCGGTCATTCTAAATAAGACACCAAGATATGGTTTGCCTTATTCAATATACCTCGAGATACAAATGAACACGTACGTTTGGCGGTAGGCATCGCTAAGCGTTTGCATATCCGGCCATACTCCGTTTCCTCGTCTAATCCGACCTGGCATTATATAGACACGTGACCTTTCGACACGTGACCTTTCGACATTGTAGATCGGCGCGGGATCTAGAATCGAAGTTTTGATAGATTTTGTTGACCTTTCACCTTTACTTGGCGACACTGATAAAGATATTGCAGACTATACCGACTGATTACTTAAACCGTTTCCACCAGAAATGTCAGAGAGAGTTAGGGAGTCTGCGAGAGGATTGGAAGAGCTGTCGGGTCGAGGGGATTCGTCTGGGCCCAATGTGAGTTATGACTATCATGGCGGTACCAAATGCCGAGCCGATGTGAAAGGTGCATGCCCTGTGAATGTCCCACGTCTGAATAATGTGTGCCAGAGAGCTCCGTCCTGATAACTGCTTAAAATGATTATGGACATTCCATTCAACTAAACAGATTCAGGTTCATCATCTGTAATTGATTTGATTATCGTGGCTGTATTCGGTTGATGTTATTAGTGGAATAGGGACAAATGTACAGTTCTTGTCCAAACAAGACGACGTTCG
Organism: Mizuhopecten yessoensis; assembly: GCF_002113885.1. Taxonomy (NCBI): domain Eukaryota; kingdom Metazoa; phylum Mollusca; class Bivalvia; order Pectinida; family Pectinidae; genus Mizuhopecten; species Mizuhopecten yessoensis. The sequence goes on from NW_018405829.1 coordinate 571,816, forward strand.
TGTCCAAGTGTTTGGGAATGAATATCAGAGAAAGACCACGGAGATATCCGAACTAGGATATAGACAAACAATTATTATGGTACGAACGTGTTCGAACATAGACACGGCTGCAGTTAACAATACGGAGTGTGCCGACGAAAAATGTGAAAATAGCTGAACACAGATACGATAGTATTAAGTCACACGGAGATGGCCGACAATAGAAACGAAGATGTCATATCACAGACACAGAGGCGACAAACCACAGAAATACAAATCAAGCCACACAAGACACGGAGATACTGGAATAAATACAAAGCAACAAATGATGCACGCGGAGATCATAACCGAACAAAGATACGGCAATACCCGAAGCCGACACAGAGTCATTTAAACATATAACGGAGATAAACGATAGATATAGAGCGGAGTCAATTATACGACGATTGCCGAACAATGGACAGGAAATACGGGCAAACTAACCTAAATCTATTTGATAAATGTTTAAACTTGATTGAGCTGAAATGTCTTTTAAAGATACATCTCACTTCATCAACTTGCATGACTACGGTAGCCATTCTAAAATATAAATAGCAGTCGGTGTTTGCTAAGCATTAGATAAATGAGGGGTATACGACTGTCATTGCATATTACGCAGTAAAGATTTGAACAATTCAGACGTTTAACTGTGAGGAATTGTTTACGTTATATAGTGTGTTTAGATGCTAACCAGACTTGATCAATGGTCTATCGACTATTCGCGTGCTCAGTACTGGTATTCTTGTATTTTTTCTATTGACATTGCAGTTTATACTTTGCACAAGCTGTTCCAACTATGAAGAAAAATTTAAACCTTAGAGATTTCAAATCTGCCTCCGTGTTATAGGATAGCAAATAAAGGATCCCCATGTTCTAGTAAACGATGTGTATTTAAATTTGAATGAGCTATGAAGTTACAGATGCAATTGTCTGATATATGTTATTTTAGGTCTGAAATAACCAGTTTGGCCAGGCCGCATGGAGACATCTTGATACTCAAAGGTTTTCCATGTCAGTTATAATTCAAGCCACAACACATCATCAGGTTGCAAACTGCACACCATTGATTTGATCAATACACATTATTTGGGGTTGCAATAGACATTTAACATGCCTTATTAAGTCAAGTATAAGCTCCCGTGCCAGAATGCTAATACTATAAATGTCAAACATTTTACAGATTTGAATACAACTTTTCAAATACTGGTTAGCTTAATGATAATTAAATGCGACACTTTCAAATATTTCATCTTCAAAAACATCATAATTCAAAACTTGAACTACCTATAAACATATTTATTTTTATCATTTGAAGGTGATAAACAGAGGAAGAGTTTATGATTTTCAAACTTTCCTCAAAAAAGCATTTGAAAATTTGATTTAAGGATTCTTAAGCTTACCTTTCTTTATACAAATGGACTATGGGTCCTAGATTTTTCACAGCAGTGTTTTTATTTAGTTTTATTGCAGTCTATGCAGTTAACATACATGTAGATACTGTACCAAAAACACGTATGTCCTTATCTGACGTCATAGACGGCTCAAGCCTATTGTATCGACAACTATATCAGGGAGTGCGAAAAATATAATATTGATTTTATCACATACAATAAAACCTACAATTGATCAGCATATCAAAATAACTGCAAACCGTTACTACTGGTCATCTCACTCCCATTTCCTATTAACCTCTCGAACACGTGATGAGAACAAAATTGCGGACAGAACGACGACATTGACCACAAGATTATGACGTACTGTTACCAAAGCGTAAAACGGCCCTGAAACATGCAGAACTCATTCTTGTTTCAGTTTATTGGCAGATTGAGTCGGTGGATGTTCAACCAAAAAAATGGAGTTCTGCCGAGACGGAGTTGCATCGACTATATGTGATAAATAATACAGGTACCTATAGATTTGCGAACGAGAAATTAATTGCTTTGCAGCAAAGGCTTTATTGAGAATATCGAAAGATTAAACATGCATAAGTAACACGAGTTTGAGGACCTATATCTACAAATTTGTGCCGTGTATTGGAACCCAATCGTCCCACTTTCACGTAAAGTTTCAGTCTCTGGTCGAGGTATTAACTCACATTTGATATAACATCACCACCCATTTTGACTTTTCAGAGCATTGCTATGAATGTTGAAGGTTAAGTATATAGGTTTTAGGTCAACTTCTAACTTTTTAATAGGGGGGATTTCTCTTCATCTGTCTTTAACTCGGTAGAGCAGCTAACTGGGAACTTTAGGGTCGCTGTTTCTATTCCCGATTAAAACACCATACTTTTGTTCCTGTTGGTGAAAAGGAGTTAGAACATGGATTGATGCGGTGTTGAGGGCGTACACATTTACACATGGGACTAGCATGGTAGGATTTAATTTACTGAACATAGATTACGGTCGCTTTCTAGCTTCTTCCCTTAACGTCAATTGCAAGAGCACCGAATCTAGAGACTTGGGTTCGATCCCCGGAAGAAGCAATCTACTTTTTTTCTTGTTAAATAATATTGAAAAGGATAAACTATTCTAACGTTTTAAGCTGCAATTATGTCATTCTAAATTTACCATAAAGTATTCTTTCTTTATTGGACAAATCATCTATCAAGCTTGTATCCTCTAGTTTATCCAGTGCGATTTGGGGTAGCGCATGCGCAGATATTTGTCAGTGTTAGCCAATCAGAGCACATGATTTCCCTGATTGGTACAGGATGGTGTGTTATTATATGCTATGGATCTATTACTACCTGAAAAAAACCTGTCATTGTTGACTAATATTTATGTACGAATATATATTTCAATATAGGCTTAATGGTTTAAATCATCTCCGTCCAGATACATTACTGATCGGATTATGTTAGTATTGACACGTGTTTCTGTTATCTTTATTGCATCAGTTCCAATGTATTTTAAATAAATTTTTAACTTAACGTTTATCAGAGGAAATTCAATACTGTACTTGAATAGTTAACGTAGCAAAAAAGTACAAAAATATATACTGTGGCAAAATAGATAGGCTTGAGTACTTCCCTCCGTCGGAAAGGCATCTGAAACCAGGCTTCAAAAACATTACTGAACAATACCACTTCAGTTGTTTTTTTTACTATCCGAATGTTATAATACTGCTTGACTGGGTGAATTGGTGATACATTACTCTTGCATTCTGAGCAAAAAAAACGTGTATTTTTCTCATTTAGATATTGGAGGCGTTATGGCGATATCGTATGATACACATAACAATGTTAAAGATATTTTCACTGGAGTGTAGAATTGACAGTTTCCATCTTCTTTAAAACCGAGTAACCGAGAAATCACGAGTTATAGAGTATATTATCATCGTCAAAAAAGCAGTTAAGATGGCAGGTGTATCAAATTATGTGAAATAGTCGTAACTCGTCATTTTAAATACAGTACAAATAGTGGGAAAATAATGTATCGTAAACACCACAGGCCACAACCAAACAGACTTAGGAACACGGACAAAACTCAAACAAAGATTAATTCTAAAAAGCACAAAACAAGAGAGAAAGATAAACATCACAATAAAGAATGAACGGCAAACAAGAGCCTCAGTTAGGTAAATTTGGAAGTCATCATAATATTTATCTCCCCTATATAATTCAGGGAAATGCTTCGTTAAGATCTAAGTCATAAGAAACAGTGCGTGGAAGACAGTGAAATGTAAAAATTGATTTCTGTAGAGACGTACAAGTTGTATTTACTACACAAATAAAAACAAAACTTGATACAGGCACAGAGACATGGACAGCTCCGGGAATACTGAGAACGATGGTAGACTCCGGTACAGATCTACCACGTTCTATAGCTTCCACAGTATAACGACTCCCAATATACAGTCGACACAACATTCGTATCACAATCGCGGAGTCGCCCTCAATTTCATAAATTGAAAATCAGAAAACCATCAGACAATGCAGGCACTGGTAGATGGGAAATCAGTTTTGAGTTAGATATGGGATTTACAACACACGTTAGGGTTTAAATATATTCACCGTGGCCAAGTACGACATCAGTCCGCTCAGCGAAGATTGGATCCAGTTAAACGTTAGACAACCAACATGTGTCAGCAGAACAACCAGAGAAATGATACATATAGCAGGGCAGCGATGCATGATAACAAGAGAATACCGACATGTCAACAGAACTGTAATTCGAACTAGAAAGCGATAAAACGAGACCTGAATATAAACAAAGGAAAGATTTGCATGGAGACCTTTGAAAAAGTACAAGGGAAAATTAAACAATGTGTTCCGTAACAGTAAGCGATTTTTTCTTCATTGACAACACATGCATTGTAAATCTAGGTCAAGTCCAATTAATGTCACACCTTCAAAGCGAGAACCGGGGTAGTCGCAACGAAACAACAAAACTCAAACAAATGATCGTAATAAAAACTCGGCCATCGCACAGAGAAATAGAATAATATCCCAATGAGATTAGTGTGACTGCCATATCTTTCTCATAATCATATCAAATTGCATGTAGATACTACGCAAAATATTATTACATCTTCCTCAAAATTGTTTACTTTCATAGGTTGAGATACCAATAGACGATTTCTAAAAGTCTAAAACATTATTGAACAACATACTTTTAGTTTTGACACTAGAGTATAATATTTTCAGTAATAAGGCTATCCCTAGGCGTATTCTAAAGTAGTGAAAGTTTAGCACTAGTCTGAGAACTAAACGCCAACAAAAACATTAAAACGAGGTATCAACCGAGTTTGATGATCATGTATGGTAGACAAATATGTTTATAAACATAAATCAACGGCAGCCAAGTTGTATTTTTGCTATTCAAGCAGGTTAATATTTGATAAGGATAGTGAATGCTTCCTGAAATAAGGCTCTTCAACGATTTATTTTATGTATGAAACATTTGAATAACATCAAAATCTTGAACTGACTCACGTCAATATGACCCCCGTTTAAAACGCCAAGAAAGACTTGAAAATGAATTATCCAAAAAGATTTCGGAAGTAAAGTTCTGTGTTTAAAATTATCCGATTTTGAAATAGGGAACATTTTCATAGCTAGCGGGTGGAACTGTATCCAGACACTCGTATGTCGTATGTCCTACATACCATTCTGATGGCAGTTTTGATTGAAGGCTCTAAATCATTGTGTCAAAAAAACGTACACATAAACAACACAGGTGGGTTTTTTTGATAGCTAAATGAAACTTCAAAAGAATAACATGTCGATACCTTATATCTAAAAACAACAAAACATATCACAGCTGCACTGAACAATGTATATCTATGTCAACAGAAATCTGTTTTAATTTCGCTGGTACATTTTCCCTAGAACATATATCTGTAGGTTTTATCATTAAATTTTGAATTTTCCATTAACAGAATGATAATTGCAATATTGATAGTAAATATCTATGGAATTATAATTCCCGAAAAAAAGAAAAAAAATAGTCTTCTCTCGAGCGTTAACGAATAATTATATATCATCCGAAGTGATTAATAGCAGTAAAAATATCCGTTTGACAAACATAACGCACAAAAAGACGGATTTTCTTTGTCAGGTTTTGTTACAAGGCATAAAAACAGGAGGGAAGCAAAGATTAGAGTGTCTGACGTTTTACTGAAATAAATCGGTGAGAACAATTAAACAATTATAAAGCATTTAGTAGAGTGAATGTACATGTAAACTTACGAGTTTTTACCGTTTTTATTGAAGAAATTATTAAAGGTTGAAAGATGTCGTTAAACAGTGATTCCGCTAATCATCTTTTGAACAACTGGGCCCAGATAGCTATTATTGTGTTACAGTAATGGTAGCGGTACCGTCCAAAAATTAAAAAGAAACATGGGAGAAATATTGTACGATTGTATAAACTTACAGACGAGGGTTTTTGTGGATTTAATATTAACTGTTTTCCGATTGATTTAGGCATAGACCGCTTCGTTGCAGATATATCATTCCATGAAACATAGCACTGACGTAATAAAACAATGCTTTAAACAATCAACTATCTGGTCATAAATATTAACGAAATGTAAACCAAAAAAAGTAAAGTATTTTTAATACTGATACATACGTATCATATGTTGTACGAGATCAAGGGAGCTTGTTAGGTAGGGGCTGTCCTAATAACTTGTTCTCTGGACTTATATCTGTGATAAATTAGGTTATTTATATTCTGTATATGGTGTTAATGATTTATCCCTGCTATGTAGCTACAACGTATATGTGTTATGCCGTGTAACTGTATACTCTTAAGATGTATCGACTTAATTGTGGTACGACATTAAGATAAACAATATTGGTTTGAATTGGCTTGACACATCTTTTTATTTGCATTTAAAACTCATTCCTATTTTAGAGAATCGCACAAATATTGTTAATACATGAACTTGTAGCAATAACTCACACATTTAAAATATGCGTAGATAGGCCAATAAAACACGATAGCCCAATACGGAGAACATTTACTGAGGATTCGAATGGAATTCATAGAAAGAAAGACATATTACAGAAAAAATCAATGTTTTGGGATATATATCCCTACTACCTAAAATTTTTACTACCACCCACTCTGTCAAATTATAGTCTTAGAAACTGCAATAACACTGTATACTGCAAGCTATAAAGCATTTTTTTATATCGAGCGCTCTACGACTCCTGAAATCGTACCGTACCATTAAAAAGCAATAGGATCACAAACACGATTCAAGTACTCCGTAATCCACGCGACACTACACCTGTAAACTACGTAATCCACGCGACACTACACCTGTAAACTACGTAACCCACGCGACACTACACCTGTAAACTACGTAATCCACGCGACACTACACATGTAAACTACGTTATCCGCGCAACACTACACCTGTAAACTAAGTAATCCAAACGGCACTACACCTGTAAACTAAGTAATCAACGCGACAATACACCTGTAAACTACGTAATCCACGCGACACTACACCTGTAAACTACGTAATCCACGCGACACTACACCTGTAAACTACGTAATCCACGCGACACTACACCTGTAAACTACGTAATCCACGCGACACTACACCTGTAAACTACGTAATCCACGCGACACTACACCTGTAAACTAAGTTATCCGCGCGACACTACACCTGTAAACTATGTAATCCAAACGGCACTACACCTGTAAACTAAGTAATCCACGCGACACTACACCTGTAAACTACGTAATTCACTCGACACTACACATGTAAACTACGTAATCCACGCGACACTACACCTGTAAACTACGTAATCCACGCGACACTACACATGTAAACTACGTAATCCACGCGACACTACACCTGTAAACTACGTAATCCACGCGACACTACACCTGTTAACTACGTAATTCACGCGACACTTCATCTGTAAACTACTACGTAATCCACGCGACACTACACATGTAAACTATGTAATCCACGCGGCACTACACCTGTAAACTACGTAATCCACGCGACACTACACCTGTAAACTACGTAATCCACGCGACACTTCACCTGTAAACTACGTAATCGTGGTAGTTCCTTTAACAATCACATACGGAACGTTTATACTTGCGACTGCAAAAGCTATCAAGGAGATTCCCACAGGAGCCACAAGAGAAAGACAGCCAAGACACGTTTTGACCAATATCACCCATGCCTTACCCACCAACATACATCCAGTGTTTTCCATTCCCCCTCACCGCCCCCTTATCTGTGTTAAAAAGCAGTAATCCTTTAGTATAGGACCAACCAGTTTGCCATTAAAGTGTATTTGTAACTATCATTACTAAAACCCTATAACAAAGAACGTCTGACTGGTTTAACTAAATCACCTCTGAAGACACATTTGAACTCTTCCAAGACAAAGGTTGGAATAGTTCATTATGAAATTTCAGGGGCGAATGAGTTAAACTGACCAAATAATACAGATATTTTTATAGAAAAAAAAGATCACACAAAAATAGGCACAAAATGTGACACACAATCGATCGAACCAATAGAAGGTTATTGGGTGCAGATCAGTTTAATAACATGTCTTTGCATGCTCAGGAAAAAGTTAAAACATGAGCTTATATACATATATTTACATTTGCCCCCGCGCCGTCCCATTACAACAGTGTTAGAGGGCAAGTGTAAATATATAGGCTATAATTACAACTGCTCGACTATAATTACAACTGCCTGTTTCAGGTGTAGGAATATGTAAACAAACAAAATGGCCGCCTGAAATGTATTTTGAGGCAGGGCAAATGGTTTTTGTAGGAATATGTCTTAAAAACGAAAAATATGTAAATATAGAAAATACTTGGTTGTCTGGATGTAATTATTGTTGATATAATTACAAGTGGCCTCTGGCAAATCTACCATAAAACTCTAGCGGGTTTTATGGGATTTGCCAGAGGACACTTGTAATTATATCAACAATAATTACATCTAGACAACCAGTTATTGTTTAAGTAATGCCAAAAATATATGCATATTCAACTATATCATGCAATGATGTTGTGATCCCATCCCTAACTCTGTTTTCGTTAAATGTGTTTAATAAAAAGTATTTGCAGTTGAATCTCGACAAACCACCCCTATTAAGCAGTCATATTTATTTTGATACCACCACTTTCCTATCTCTAAAAACAGTTTATAACGTTTTAACACTCTGTTAAAATGCCTCTGTTAAGTGACACCTTCTAAAAAGGAGGGTTGCACTCTCATATCCCTTTTGACGTTATATCAAAATACAAACAAAACTGTCTATGTACCATCCTAATTGTATCTATTTACGTTAGCCATCGTAGAATTGTACGTTAGAAAAATTGAGTTGATGATGTATTCAATTTTCGAAATATCATTCATTGCCTTATCAGCTGATGCTTTACTACGTTTGCTCGGCTTTATTTTCTAAAGTTCTGGCACATATCATATCATTACCTGCAGATAGGGCGTAGGAATTGTACCTGCTGCCCCCATTGCATAATCGTAAGAGGCGACTAAATTTAGAATCTTATCTTCTCTCTTCTTTCTAAACCAATTTCTTCTTCCTAATGTTTCCATTGACAATGCCTCACTTTTGGCCTTTAGTTGAGCGTTCGCCCCTGTGAGGAAGGTTTTGGGTTCTGTCCCCTGGCCGAGACATACCAGATTCTGTAAAAAATGTTGTTTCTACTCCTGCTTAACGCTCAGCCATTTAGGAGTGGGACGACTGGTTCTCCCGTTGTCAGTATAATGTGACCGGTTGGGGTGTCGTGCTGGGTGTCTTCAGCAGTATGTTTCAGCGAGGTAGCACTATAAAGTCGGCATCAGTTCCGCGCTATCACAAGGAGACAAACACGAAAATATCGCAGCCTCCCAAAACGCACACGCATACATTACACGCATGTATCTTGCACACAGGGGAGGCCGTCCTTAAATGACCATAGTTTTTGATAGGACAATACTAAACCAAACCAAACTAAACCAAACCATATCAAAACCAGTTAACCATCCGAAATTTATTATGATCACTTGGGAAATACTTTGGTAAGATACTTTTGGAACTTGAATACAAAACTCATTGTCATTGATGAAACATTTAACAGGACGATTTTTAACATATGTTGAATTATTTGAATTTGGGATGATAGAGGCGACCAAAATAAAAAGTATAAGAGAGAGAGATTTCAAAGGTTGTGTATTTATTGCAATCACAAATTGGAAACTTCTTTTATTGCAATACAAGGGAGAAAGCCTGTCTTAATAGATGTAAATATTCTCTAAAGCGAAGAAATATATTCAAGTATATACTCCGCTCTAAGAACATAATGGAACTACTTATATATACATTGATCCATATTTCAATATCTACTTTAGTTTGACTCAATGTAACTAACAATTGTTACCTGTTTCAACATTGCCTGTGCGTATGAATACATGTTGAAAGATTTTGTGAATTGAGATAACTATTGACATCTTTAAACAAAGAAGATACCACTTCGAGATGTTGCTAGCGGTAGTTACAATTCATATACTGCCCTAGACATTCTCCCCGGGTATCTATTCTGCCTCTTGTGTCGGTGTCAACCTCCGGTACTAATCGAAAACTACGTGGATCACACATCCATGTGGTCACGTCAAATATGAAATGCAGTCGAACAGCCAACTGTCACATCAAATTGTTTCGTCCTTTCAAGCCACATCTGGTGTCCTGTCTAATTCGACATTTAATCACTACAGCTTGACATCCCAGAACATGAAGAAGCTCGGATTTTAGCGGTTCTCCACTTCAAGCTAGTAAAAAGATGGCTGCCGTAGACTCGCAGCTGAGCATGCGCACCGTGTCTAGATATTAGTCTTCCGCGATGACGCATCAGAAAAAAATATATCTAAACGTATGCCAAAATAAATTATGACATTTAAAATATGTTTTTGTGTTTAGTTTCTTTATAATTTGGCTGTATTCAACATTAAGGGTATAATGTCATTTTGTTTATGGTCCTTCTATGACGGACTATATTTTTGACATTACGGCCATACGTAGACTTGCACAATCTCCAAAATCTGTGACAAACTTTCGAATGGACTTTCACAAGTTCCAATCATTGAAAAACACATGTTGATTGAAACTTAAGTATTAAATCTGGCTTTGTTCGATTTCATGGGATGATAAACTGAGTTAGTCTTGAAACAAATTTAATGAACTGCGAAGGTGAATTTGTTTCAAAACCAACTCAATTCATTACCCCATGAAATCGACCAAAGTATAATGCAATCCTTATATGAATGTAATGATTTTTTCCTTGTTCCGTTATTTAAAAATATGGAATATTTCAATATGGAACACAGGTTTCCATCATAAAAAAAAAAATGAATTTGAAAATGAGGCATATATGTGTAGAATGTGTCTCTTTTCTTTTGATATGTACGCAAAGTAATTCTAATGACAGTGCAAAACAAGATGTTGTACTTTGGGTTCTATTGGCCATGTCTTTTTGGGGGGAAAATCGTTTTTTGAAACAAAAATAATGTATGAAGTAAAATTACATTTCATCTTTTCCTGAGCTGTACCCTCACTCGACTTTTTTAATTTTATAATCTGCGTGATCACTTGATGTGACCTTGGCCTTGTATACACACTTGGAATGTCACGTGACACACCATCTACCAAGGATACGCGTGCTAAATTTCAGGAATTAATATTGAATTGTTCAGAAGATGAAATAGTGAAACGAAGCAAACAGAATAAGGACGTACGCTTGGACACATAAAGGGACCAACATGATCATCATCAGTATGCCTCAAATATTGTGAACGGGTGTAAATCAACAGACACCTATCCTGAAAACAAATGGAAAAGAGAACAATTGCGATGGTAACGTGATAATATCAATTATTTTGGTTTCGCATGATTTATTTCCCCTTGCTGTATTTTGATAATATCACAAATTCTGTACGTTCGTAAAGAATAAATCAGTGTGTCACTTTGTGAAATGTCATTATATGGATTTTGGCATAGTTTTTTTATGATTATTTCTGTCCACAATTTTAGAAAAAGTGAGGTCTGATATTATCCTTATGCTTTCAAAGAGTCGGACATATTAAGACAATAGATTTAGCTAACATTTTATAGAATGTAGTTAACATATATGTTTTTCAGATATCGCTTGTCAACTAGGCCAGTGATTACAAACCAGAGTACCTCACGATACTGGCCATAGCCAATAAAGTCTAGCAATATAGTTTTAAGTAATACATTATGTATAAGATTATGAAAATATAGTCTAGCATTACCATACGCGATATTATAAAGATAATAATAAGATATCTAATATTATCCTTTTAGATAGCAATAAGATAGTCTAGCATAATCGTAAAAAAATCATATAAAGATAATAATAAAAGATTTAGCGTTATCGTTTTAGACGATATAAGGATAATAATAAAAATTGTTTAATTTCATCAAATCAGATAAAATAAGGATAATAATAAATCAGTCTTTTTATATCGAATGAGATCGTATAAGGATAATAAAAAGATAGTCTCACGTTATCGTGTAAGATAATATAAGGATGATAAAAAATAGTCTTGCGTTATACACTGTAATAAGATATCTAGCATGATCGTGTTAGTTGTAAAAGTAATAATTTGTTTTAGCATGATCCCCGTAGACAAAATTGAAGATCAAAATCAAAGAACATCAACATTCTCTTTCTAACTCAATGCCTCCTCCGACCGAAAACGCTACGAACAGCTCTTATATCGTATCTGTGTTCAAATTTAAACTCACATTCTTTTATAGTGTGATTTAGAAATAAATCACTTTTAATTGACAGATCGACAATGCCGTGGGTAGACTTATCAGGAATGCGTTGCTTTACGACAGTTTTATGAATGTGTGTTGATATACGTTCTCTCTTGTCAACAAGTCACCGCATAGGAACGCGACTGCGTGCACACCGGAAAGTGACAATATTCCACGAGGAGGTTGACACATTTTCAGGATCATTGTTTTCGATTGAATATATCCTATAATTATTTTAAAATGTTACCACTACAATATCGTTTGGAACCAATTTTAGAGCAATGACCTAACCGAATTGCTTTAGTCAGTAACTGGCACTTCCAGGCGGCATTTATAACATTCCTGATCTTTTCTACTTAGAGTATGTACATAGACATTAGACATTTCATTCTCTATTTTCAACCAGAATTAAAAAGAGTCACATGTCTGTGTTTTTGTGATTGAATTGACAAGTCAATTTCCGATAGGGTGCATTTTAACATAGTAAATCTTTATAACATGATAAAATAGCTTTCAATAATTTTTTATCGCCTGTAGAGAGATCTAGAAGGAAATGAGAACAGAAAAATTCATTATCAATTTCAGTATAAAGTGATTATACTAACGCATTAGCATACGTTAGCGGCTTTAGATTTAATCAATTTAATAAGCAGCCAAGTCAAAACAAAAGAATTTCATACAAGCGATCCCAAGTTAATGACGTCATCTCATTTATTTTTTTATTTTTATTGATATTAAGGCAAAAAAAGCATAAATAATTAAATAAAATATGTGAATTTTCCAGAGTGTAGGGATAACGGAGAGTGGATGAGCCTGAAAATTTGATCTTTTTCAGGATTGATGTTGGATTGAAAGTGAAGGAGAAATTAGGGCGATAATGGGTTATTTCCTTTTACATGTATATGACTATGAGGTCTGTAGTGATCTCAAAATTTAATTGAGTTTAATGATTTGATAATGGACGATGACTGGATGATCATCAAAGATGCACAAACAATATATATATGTAAGGGATTCTTAAAGACATAATGCGAAACAAAGGAGTATACATACGTGAGCATATTGTTTATAAATTATAGCTCTGAAGTGTCATATCTTTAGTGAGTTGTGGTTCTGTTAGCTCTCTATATGCTGGACCAGGTTTACTATATCTTTAGTGAGTTGTGGTTCTGTAAGCTCTCTATATGCTGGACCAGGTTTGATATATCTTTAGTAAGTTGTGGTTCGGTTAGCTCTCTATATGCTGGACCAGGTTTACTATATCTTTAGTAAGTTGTGGTTATGTTAGCTCTTTATATGCTGGACCAGGTTTGCTATATCTTTAGTGAGTTGTGGTTCTGTAAGCTCTCTATATTCTGGACCAGGTTTGATATATCTTTAGTAAGTTGTGGTTCGGTTAGCTCTCTCTATGCTGGACCAGGTTTACTATATCTTTAGTAAGTTGTGGTTCTGTAAGCTCTCTATATGCTGGACCAGGTTTACTATATCTTTAGTCAGTTGTGGTTCTGTTAGCTCTCTATATGCTGGACCCGGTTTACTATATCTTTAGTGAGTTGTGGTTCTGTAATCTCTCTATATGCTGGACCAGGTTTGATATATCTTCAGTAAGTTGTGGTTATGTTAGCTCTTTATATGCTGGCCCAGGTTTACTATATCTTTAGTAAGTTGTGGTTCTGTTAGCTCTCTATATGCTGGACCAGGTTTGATATATCTTTAGTAAGTTGTGGTTATGTTAGCTCTTTATATGCTGGACCAGGTTTACTATATCTTTAGTGAGTTGTGGTTCTGTTAGCTCTCTATATGCTGGACCAGGTTTGATATATCTTTAGTGAGTTGTGGTTCTGTAAGCTCTCTATATGCTGGACCAGGTTTACTATATCTTTAGTGAGCTGTAGTTCTGCATTCTCGTTATTATCATAGGTAAAAAAGGTACGACATTAACCTTTAATGATTCCAATGCATGGAACCCTGTTAATAAACCGTCGTGATGTACTCGATTGTTGGGAGCTCTTTACATACACGTTGTTTTGGTGCCTGTTTCTGGTCTGTTTACCATCACATGGGTATCGTTTAGAATGTAACATTTCCTTGAGTTTTCTCCAAATAACAAGTATGGTTCTACTACATGTATAAGTTATAGATTTTGACATATATAAAACTTGCAAATTAAGTGGCTTTATGGTAATGGCTATTGTCTTATGTAAATATAATTTATCAGTATTCGTTAAGTAAAATAAGGTTTTTTTTTCAATTTACAAAACAGTAACGTTTAATTAATCATTAAGGTAACACTCATCGACTCATAGAACACATGATCTATGACGTTTGGCCTATACCGTGTGACGAGTGACCTTTGACCAACGATATGTGATTTGTGCCATATGACGAGTGATCTGTGACATATGCCAGTTGACGTGCTGTCTATGACGTGACATGTGACCTATGAACTATGACGGATAACGTGTGATCAATGACGTGTGACGAGTGACCTGTGACCTATGGCGGGTGACGTTTTTAATCAGTGACGTGTGACCTATGACTTATTACCAATGACATGTTAACTAAAGGAATCAAATCTAGGGGCACTTTGAAAATGAAAAGAACATGATAGTTTGTTGTTATCACAAATTGACGTGTCGCGCATTAACGAAATTTCGTTTGTGCTATTAATACATTCCAAATCAGCAGTTAGATGGACGTCATACTCGATACTCCAGAGGTTACGCTCACGTACGCACCCAAATGTCATCCTTGGAATATGTCATGGGAGCATTGAGGGAACGAAGATAGCTACATGTATTCGAGTGATTTCAGGAAACAAAACACCTGACTAATCGCTTGGCCGATGCCTGTCCTTTAAAGATTACAGAGACGTGACACTCGACTACGTACAATCAACAAGATGACGCACACTGAGTCCTCAATTCTGTCCTGATATATTCCAGGAGTGCAGAGAGCGTAAGTGAACATAACCCATGGATAATCGAGGATGGTTGGATGTACAAGTGTAGCTCTCCTGATTTTGTTTTGCTAACGCATGTTTTGAATACGTAGATAGTATAATTTGTAAAGATGGGATTTTAGTACCAATTCGTAACTCTCGAATGTATTGATTTTGATCAGCATGTAGATACATTTCCTGATTTTAAAAAAATCGTCAAGACACAAAACTGACATCTAGGAATTATGTGTCAGATCAAATTGAGTAAAAATCTCTTCCGGTCAGTCGAGATCTGGCGGATGAAAAGCTTCCAGTCAATTTGTCTATACTTACGTAACAGTTTGACAACCTATCTTTGAATATACTTGTTTCCTTTTTTAACTGTCACCCAATTCAGCTTTGTTGTGTTTACTATTTTCTAAAAAGAAGTCTCCACGCTAATTTTCATTACAATTGATTGTAATCATTTTTAAAACGACCTATTGATTTATGTGGGAATCGGCCTATCATTTCAGGTAAATTGATCTAACAATCAAGGTCAATTGACCTTACAATCTAGGAAAAATGATCTGACAATCAAGGTAAACTGATCTTGCAATCAAGGTAAAATGACCTTACAATCTGTATTAATCGATAATCTAAATAAATTTGATACTTTTAAAACATCTGTAACGTATGACCCATTACTATGATATATTGGTAAAGTGACGTAACAACTGAAGTATAGAAATCAGCCACACTTGCAACAAGCGAACAGAACAAAACATAGACATCTTTATTAACGTATTATTTTTGTTTACTTTGCCTCATACATAAACCCTTTACACTAAACCCTTGGCCAAAACATGTTCCAGTATACCTACGTAATGTAAGTCGGTCTGTTGCATGTTCATTGCAGTATGAACGCCGGCAAACATACACAAATCTTGGCAGTGGTTAACAGATATCAATCTCCTCCGTCTTCACATCAGTTAGAATGGTAAATAAACATTGGCTATGTTATGGTAACATTACGTGAACTGGCGTTAAACGTTAGGTGTCTGGAGAGCTTCCAGTCCAAACACAGATATCTCCTACAATCAGTGAGGTGTGCTTGTCCCGACACGCCCTTCGTAGTACGGTGTGTCCGTAAACGCTGCGTGTGTCTGCCACTTACGATCAGGTACGTTAAAGTCACATCTAGTGGCAAAATTGACAGACATGGTAATCTCGTGCAATCTCGTTAAGTCTCACGTTATCTTTCTTGGCGTACATAAATGCATAGGTGTGTGAAATGTATAAATAGGAATGGACGAGTACGACCATGTCCATAGGCTGTAGATGAAAATACCATCGAATATACTAAATGCCATTACAGCAAAATCCAAATGTAGGATAGAGAGTATTTTTGAAAGATTTCTTTAAATAAGTATTTAAAACATTTCGATCAGCTTTGGTTTATGACAATCTTTACTGTACCGGGTATTATCAAAAGTTGAAAAGATGTAAAAACAATAAACCAATTTCTTAAAAGTATAAAAGAAAGTATAATAAATGTGTGCTGGCATATTTGTTTAGGCTGTGTGTGTATATTATGTCTAAATGTATTTCGAATGGATATTATAAAGGTGAACTACGATAAGATCTAGCCATGCGATATAGGGGGTGTTTATCATATCCCCTATATAATACCCATTCGAAATACAACAAGAAAGGTAGAGGAAAGTAGACGATGAAAAGGATTTGTTTTAGTAAATAGGGACGTTATTGACAACGGTTCGATGTTTCCAATCATACAATTTAACACTGTTCTTCAAAATGACACAAGGAAGACAAGGTGTTATTTTGGAAATAATACGGGAAGGAATACCATTAAGTTATCTGAAATATTCTTGAAGCATGTCCCGGAAACCTTAATGCAGCAGGTCTAAGGCTTATTATGAACTACTACTCAGACAACACGTATCTTAAATGCACCTTTAAATCACGCGGGATTACACTATATTATGTATCACCGACACCTGCTGACTATAAGCGTAGGGTTAGTGACACAGATAATCAAGAGAGATGGCATGATATAATTTTAACGATCCTTTCCGAGGAAACACTAGACTGATGCCACAAATGGCATTCCAATCATTCAACTGTGTAAGGGACCCTGCAAAATTTGTATTGCATGTATATTTCAGTATTGAAGCAGAGATGACATAGAGAAGTTTATGCAATTCTTTTAGTCCTGAAATGCAATGATAAGATTACATGTCGAGCGGTATCTTTCAACAGACAGAGGATCCTTAGTATGTATTCCTAGGTTTCCTTTAACGTTCTGTGTGTACAGAATCGTGAATTTATTTCTGTGCTCTCTGATGAGGACACATTGACGGAGTAATTCCTAATCAGAAAAGAACTACATTATTTGGAATGCCCCCTTTCTAGCCTTTTTTTCAGTTTCTCTTCATGAAGCACAACCACGGTATTCCCTTTTTTCCAACCGTTCAATCCTCTATGACTCCAATCGGTCAAAGAGAGATTAGGACTACCGTGTGGCCCTGCATAGCTAGCTTATTGTGTCGATTGGCAGTGAAGACTACCGTGTGACTCTGTATAACTTATTGTGTTGATGGACCACTACAGTGTGACTCTGTATACCTTATTGCGTTGTTGGGCCATTGAGACTACCGTGTGACACTGTAAACCTTATTGTGTTGTTGGGCCATTGAGACTACCGTGTGACTCTGTATACCTTATTGTGTTGTTGGGCCATTGAGCCTACCTTGTGACTATGTATACTTTATTGTGTTGTTGGGCCGTTGAGACTACCGTGTGACACTGTATACCTTATTGTGTTGATGGACCGTTGAGACTTCCGCGTGAGGCTGGATACCTTATTGTGTTGATGGACCGTTGAGACTTCCGCGTGACTCTTTATACCTTATTGTGTTGTTGGGCCGTTGAGACTACCGTGTGACACTGTAAACCTTATTGGGTTGTTGGGCCATTGAGTCTTCCGCGTGACTCTGTATCCCTTATTGCGTTGTTGGGCCATTGAGACTACCGTGTGACTCTGTATACCTTAATGCGTTGTTGGGCCATTGAGACTACCTTGTGACTATGTATACTTTATTGTGTTGTTGGGCCATTGAGACTTCCGCGTGACTCTGTATACCTTATTGTGTTGATGGACCGTTGAAACTTCCGCGTGACTCTGTATACCTTATTGTGTTGATGGACCGTTGAGACTTCCGTGTGACTCTGAATACCTTATTGTGTTGATGGACCGTTGAGACTTCCGCGTGACTCTGTATACCTTATTGTGTTGTTGGGCCATCGAGACTACCGTGTGACTCTGTATACCTTATTGTGTTGTTGGGCCATTGAGACTACCGTGTCACTCTGTATAGCTTTTAGTGTTAGGTTGGTTATTAAGACCTGTATGACATTGGGTTTGGGGACTGATGAAATTACCGAGAGGCTCTGTTTGACCTGATTTTTAGGGATCGCTAAGACTGGCGTGTGCATATTAGCGACCCTGTGTTGAGGAGTCGCTAAGGCTGCCATTAAATTCTATCATAAGGTCCTGAGCAAATGCCATTGACAATATTATTTTCTCGGGTCCGTATAGTCAGATGTATTTTCTTCAAGGAAAGTCCATACATAATCTTTTATTCTGAATATTACTTTCTAAGGTCTATATATTCACCAAACTACACTTGGCAGGTAGCGTTGCAACATTACAATATAACTGACGTCATGATCAAAAAATAGTAACACCGAGACAAACACCGTGTTTATGATCCAACCAATGAGACTATATAAATCTGTAATCTAATATTGCTTAACAAGATCGAAACAACTTCGAAAAATAACAGCATGAATTTACATATCTGATCCGGCTTCCAGAAATGATCGACCTAAGGACAGATAATGAATTACAATTGGGACCTCAAATATTTTCCAAAAGCATACAACCTTTCTGTTGAAATTATTTGCATATAATATGGAGATCAACGATCCGCCGACCTTGATTTCATGGTAAAAGTTCAGAGTTCAGTCCCATAGATCAGTTCCATAGTTAAGTTTTCTCTTGCAGTGATTCTCCATCAATATTTGTGAGTGGACGTTACATAATGTTGTTGTTTTCGGAATTCTCGGCCTGATATGTTACCACTGTTTCCATGTCGGTGATTAAGGCTTTATAACATTATTTTTATTAGTATCTACAGTGTGTTCGGTTATTTCGGCATATAAATGATCATTTTCTGGACTTGCAGCTTGTTCACTAAGCCCCCTGTGGAGTTTGGCTTCACAGACATCTCGTGTTTATGGCGAAATAGGTGTACAGCAGCCATTGTTGACCTGGTCTTAAACAACATCTCTGTCTCTGACTCTTGACAGAAAAACGAATAATAGTAGCTGCTGTAAATGGTTAGACTATGACATACAAATGTATGTATTGGCATCTTCGGGAATGTGATGTGTTGATACCTTGTTACTATGTGTTCTTGTTCGGTACTAAAAGCTGTAGTGCCGTTGGTATTTTGAGGAAGAATTAACTCCTATGAATTAATGTATATGTCGAAGATTATCTCTAGCAAACCCAGACCGAGCATCAATACTGCTACTGTTGTACGTATTACTGTATCTTACTACAGCTTCACTAGACACGTTTCAATCCTTCGTAAGACGAATGAGAGTAACCCCCTTCATCTTCCGTTGCTAAATATTTGCCCAAGTTGTTTTCCCTCAGATTTGTGAGATCAGGGTAAAACTCACCAAAATCTTGATTTGCTTACCATGTTAATATAAACAGCATACGATAGTAAAGAAATTTAGTACCATAAATCAATCGATGTGATCATAATATGTGAGACGAAATAGGGTTGATGCCAGACAAAAGAGTAATGTTTAAGACTCTTGATTCACATCTGATAAGAACGGACATTATCACTTTGTGTATTATGACATATGTATGGCCCGACACCACTACCTAAAGTGGAGATAATCCTTTTTGATCAAACTGGATGAAGTAAAAACCTTACATGACAAAATCATTCTACTTAATAAAATCGATTTCTACAGGTAGAAACCCTGGGCACAAATATAACCCTATCATTGTAATTTATTGATTTCGGAAACCTTGTTACAAACGTCACATTTCGTGAAAAACTGCAGGCTTCACCTAGTGCATATATTTCTAACTTACAATCTAAGTTCTATGTTTGTTGGCGAAAATGACGACACCGCACATAGTGACGATTATAACCTTATACTCACCGTCATGATAAGCAGTCTGCCGTAATGTTCCTCATAAAGTAATCCCTAATATTTACCATGACAAACAGGAACGAGAATCGTCCTCTACACCATTCCAAAATCATCCAGAACGACCTAAGGCTAATTTCAGGAATGGAGAACATTCAAAGAGTAGATGTATGATAAGTAATACTGAGAAAACATAAGCTCAACTTGAAAGAGAGAAAAAACACGAAACATGCATTTAATAATTAAGCTGTAGTATTTTCTTTACAGAGAGGCAGGTGTCATACCGTAAATGGGTCCAATATCGTTTTGCCGACTATCCTCACATTCCTTATTTACAATGAAAAACACACGTGAGCTAATTATTCAGCTCATTAAAAATGAAAAATTGGAGACAGGGCTAAATGTCAAGTTTTAAAAATACTTCTTTGTAAATGTAACTTAGATTCTTCGTATGCTATTACATGTAATGAATATCAACTTAGCGTTTTAGCAATAGTCATCAAGAAAACGTTTTTTTTTCCCCAAACCCATTAGGTGAGCGTAAGATCAAACAGTACATCGGGAAGATGGACTTTAAGAAATCATCCAGTCTTAAAAAATAAAATGATAGACTGGCCAAACCGATTACGAATCTTGTAAAATGCATAATGCGTGAAAGTTATTTACCATACAAAGTGCATGAAGCGCGAGTCTCTCCTATTTACAATAGAAAATTCAGCGGTATCTTTTACCAAATGATCGCAATATTCCGACGGGAATGCGGTTGTCAATTCACCCTTACCACACTTACCGTGTGTCGGGGCTAACAGTTCTTGAAACAGCCAGTGTCATATGAAAACGGATGTCTTGAGAGAAGCTGACGAAGAGAAAGTGTAAGTAGACGAAAAAGGGAGTGGCAAAAAAGGGAGTGGAAAAAGGCTTTGGTCAGCAATAAATGTGCCGCAGCCATCCTGACCAACTTGCCTAACGACGTTGCTGGTGACCTTGCATGACTGCTTTTGCAGAAACCGAGGGCGTATGGCTTTGGGGTGACGCCATAGAGATCAGCCACTGTCGGGAAAAGAACAAGTATGGTTAAGACCATCCTAAAACCGTCCAGTATGAATCTGTTTTTAGACAGAACAAACTTAATTCTCTAGTATAGAATTTCGCTCAAAATGAAATACTCAGGAGCATGGAAACATAAATCTCAGAATATTATAATGCGTCTGTCATTATCTTCTTTCTAGATTTCTAGATACAGTGAACTTCTTGGGAAAGACAATTTTCTAACCCCGTGATTCCATGTTTACTCGGTCAAATTAGTAGCCATTGGAACATTAAATGTTCACAGAGTCATTTGTTTAAGAGCTTAATCTACGGCCACTTGGAACTCACCGACCTGAACATATCAGATACGCCATTTTATTTAAATAAAATTATTTTTTAAATGTAGTTTCTAACTTGAACGTAGAAAAATGAATATGCTCCTTATTCCAATAGAATTTAATCTCAATTTATTTTTTACGACCAATATTTTATATAACGTTTGATTATTCAACTTGTTTCAGCTGCGCCCGTTTCTTACCAGTGCGTTTTTAAGTGTTTTCAAGCTCTTTTGAAACTATTATTTGTGAGCCTTAAGCATAAAATTCGATCTATTTAACTGTTAATAATTAAATTATCTTAAATGTCATACAATTATCTTGAATTAATTATGACACTCGGTCATGGACTTAATACATAGCCAGCGGGCTAGGCAGATAGATACTAACCAATTGTCGGCTCTCTTTACTCTTTGTGATTGACAACTGACTGGTAACTATTTACCAATATGTATGTGAGGTAGGAAGCTGATTCCTATTTTATAGTACCTTTACAAGTCTGTTTAGTGTAACTGTATGGTTCACAGATTTCAAACAATGTTTTATATGCAGTTTTAAAAGCATTTGAAGTATTTTATTACAACTTTTAATCGAGGTACTGTTTTAAAATATAATTATCGTGACTAAATTATTTACATTAGATTTATATTTGGATGTCTTCGTAAAATAAAATATTTTTAAGTGCACTACTGCAATAAAAACATGCGCTAACAATATATGTTGACTTTTTTATAAACGTATATAAATCAAAGGAGTCTTTATAAAACTTCATGTTAGCATAATTGCAGAAGCATCCACGAATCCAAATAAGTCTTTATGCAATATGGGTGAAACAGATTTTCGTTCATACTTTCATGAAAATCTTAAAAGCACAATTTAATCCAAATTTATTCATATACAATTCATGTGTTTGTATAATAATGTATTCCTTGATAAAGGTACTAATCTGTATTATTCGAGGCGGGAAGGGCAATGTCAATATGACACTGTATAAGCTGCGTTCATAACCCTATGACAACTCGTTCTTCTGATAGTGGTTTTACAGAGACTTTCAGGGGATTTTGTTTCATGATTTTTTAATATAGATTGATATTTCACTAAAGTAGTCTTTTAATTTTGTTTTTTTGGAACTTTCTTTGCATATAATCCCTTTGAAATGAGGTATCTCCTATCTTTAAGCGTGTATAACCCTATGACAACTCGTTCTTAAGATAGTGGTTTTACAGAAACTTTCAGCGGATTTTGTTTTATTATTTTTAAATAAAGATCAATATTTCACTAAAAAAGTCTGTTAATTTAGATTTTTGGAACTTTCTTTGCACATAATCCCTTTGAAATTAGATATATATGACATCGGGTTGTTCTTGCTGGCCTTATCTAGGTGTCAGGCAAAGCTGACAAGGCAACACTGGCATAGGGCCAACTGATTAAAAGAACGGTAGGTGGTCACTGATACAGACGGAAAGATACATATTTACAAACGAGGGAGATTTGACTTTTAGACATACCAGAAACAATTTTTCATTTATAAGACTTTTTGAGGTATGAAAGAAATACGCATTATTTATACAGCGTATACACGGCGGAATGTATCTATCAATTTACGGGATGACTTTCATAATGTCAAATACGATCCACACAAACTTGGTGTGAGTTATTACATTTTTCCCTTGGCGGGTAAACCTACAAATAGTATATACGACGCTGATGAGGCTGAACCGTTGGCGTTGCATGGTTTTCAGTCTTCATATAAAGAGAAGCTTGTTTATTTGGTGGGAAATATATTGGGTATGAAGGCAAACCACGGTGATTCCGTTCTCTCGAGATAATCACAGACCATGATGACTAAAATGAAATCAATTTCTGACACGTCGAGTCAATTTCACCGAGCTCATTTTACTTGCATAGTGTTTATTTCTTCCCGATTCATGGAAATGGGATCAGCATTCAAAAGTGTGTTGACAGATATTATGAAGCACGTGCAGAGCAAATCCCACGCAACAGCACGTTACATGCGCAAGCTGTATCTCATCGTGATTATCGATTTGAGGATTTTTTGAATCCTCAATTGGTAATTTTGGCAAATTTATTCTGTTTATTTAAATATAAAACTAAAACACCAATACAAATTAAAATTGTTGACGAAGCCTCGTCATTCCTCCTATATAATTGGTGTTTTGGTGTTTCAAGGTCACCATTCTGATTTGCGTCGTTTGCACAAACTATATGAAATCGACAACGATAAATTACTTCTCTCTTAATTTTTGTTGAAACGGATGTTTTGCAATTTATTGGATGATGCATGCGCAGATAGTTTCACACACTGATTGCATCCAAGAAAATGTCCGACTTGTTTTCAGTTATAGATTGATATTTCGATGTATGAAAAAAATGTCCCCTTATTTGTTAATGAAAATGAAAAAAAAAAAAATAGAAAAAAACACAGAGGTGTCGACAAAACAAATGAATTTTAATGAAAATGGATTAAACTAGGACGAAAATTGTAAAATGGAATGATTAACATCGAGAGCCTTAAAGAAAACAAAGACAATAAGACCTGGTGTTCCGGAAGGGCAAGCGGCGGCTGCTTCGTCGACACCACGCGCCATGTGTACCTTGGTCAAATCCAAGTACTTGAACGTCCTCACACTAAGAAGACAGGTAGTGACAATAAAACCTCAAGACACACTAATGAGCATCATCAAAATACTGACCTTCATAGCACAATGATACTGATGGCGACCACGAAACTTGTCGTAAATCAACCGACACATTTTGAATGAAGTTGACATGATCACGTATATTTCATTGATTTATATTGTAATTTAAGTTTTATCCATTGCACGAAGTCAATCAATAAATCAATTATATTAACTCACAAAATGGGATGGGACTGTTTTGGCTCGATTTTTATTTTACAACAAAACTTCTCTCATATCATGTATTACGTTTTAGTAACATTCGCTCTGTATCCTTCCTTTGTAAGGCAAATGTTCTAATGAGACTATAACAACATTTGCTAGTGTAACGTCATAACTCTCTATTGTGACGTCATAATTTCCATTGTTGTCAAGACTTAATTTGCTGTTCAAAGAACTGTTCGAAACAAGTAAATGAAGCGTAACTATTTTATCAAAATGTCAATATAAATAATGAATAGTTAAGCAAATGACGTTATGGTCCTACAACACATATTCATATTACTAACAAATTTTGTCATCAAAAGCAATGTGTGTTATAGGACCATAACAACATTTGTTATAAAATTCATTGCTTAATTAAAAGTAGCTTTATATAAGGATCACTGTACCGCTGTCCAAAAACTGTATGAATTGGAATTAGATTTGTCCGGCATGACTATATCATTGATGAATCGTTTCTCAAAAGAAAATCATAAAATGCGGGTGATTTATGAAAAGATTATTACGGATGAGTTCCACAAAGTGTAATCAACAACAATGCTCTGTTCGTGAAGAATTAGCAGTGTCATACTATCGCCCTCTCCCCGACCAAGCTACCAAGTCAACAGAATGGTACAGGCCAAAGTTTGTAACAATAGTATCTTTAATAAAATTAATAAGAGGTTACTGTATATACGCAAAACCAGAAATCAGTGGAACAGAGATCCTTAATCCTGGGGTTAGGCTTTAGCGAAAAAATCAAACCTCAAATTAAAACATATCATTGTTAGACTATTCAATACCATCATTCACATTCCTACATAAACAATTCCATTGTGTTTTTAATGGATGGTCTTAGCTTTAATTTTAAGCAAAAGTTCTTCACAAATATATTTCTCTATATATAAATTCAGCAGGTTTTTGAAAACATGTATTCCAATATCTGTAGTGTCCGTAAAGTGTGTTTGCCTAATAGACACTACATTTCCTCTTTGGTAGTTTCCAAACTATAGAAAACATTTCAGATAGTTAAAATCTCGATACTTAAATCTAATTTGATTTAACAATTGATAGGAATATTTTCTTTCCAATGTTTTGTCCCACAATTGCCGTATTTGACGACTTTCTTCAGACACTAGTTTGGTTTTCCTTTGAACTGGCATATTTTAAAAACATTGGAGCTACCACTTTATGACTGAAAAGTCAGACCCACCACAATCTACGCATACATTCACCGAATACGTTTAGATAAAGCATTAAATCATAGTTACCACATATTAATGCCTCTAAGGTATCAAAGCCTTATTACATCACGTGCACGGGTTCCATTACCCTGTCAACAACAATCAATCACAATTGTCTTGTCTCCATCAATTTTATATCAAACAACTTTTTGATTGCTCATTCATTTTGATTATGACGTCATCATGACAAATGACATCCATCGGCTTTTTTAGGTTATAACCAAATTGTTCATCAAAGCGTACGTTAACGCGCTGTTAGTCGTCGTTAGTCGTCCGACTCGTATCATCGTTATGTATAAACATAGGAAATAAGTCTGGTTGTGTAGCATACCTAGCGACAAAATCGAATCGGTCGCGGCAGTTGGTTCCCAGCATGGCGCAAGGCCTTCTGTCGATCGAGTGAGCGAAAAATATATGGTTTCGTCACAAAAGGATGGCATATACGTGTTTAGAAAAATAATAAGAACATATTGGGTAACTAGGCAGTTTATTAGGACTTATGGCGCCCTTTTGTCAGCTTTCAGCAATATATCCAGTGTCGTTACAATAGAGGTTAAGATAACGGCTACACAACATACAAACGACTACGTCTTAACGAAAATATCCGGAAGTCTGTAATATCTCCTGGTTAAATACAAGACTTTTATACTATACCCGCACGTTATCCGGGCATTGACTCATTTTTAAACAGGAAGCGAGATTAGGTTTTGGGTAGTTAATGACTAGCTATATGACTATTGAATAGGTGATCTTTAGATTGTAATTGGTTATTTTAGTACGTTTTACACGTATTTACAACAACTAAGGTCAGATGACGACGGTGTCTACTAACTGTGGTATCTTTTTCAGGCTTACATCATGCTACCAAAACATTAGCCGTTTCCACAGTTTTTCCAAGATATTTGAATTTTCAAAACATTGTTTCTAAAGAAAGAATTCTAAATTTGGAATGACGTCACATCCGTTTACTGGCATTGACGGGCATCTATAACGCTTGAAAATTAAAAGCTTTGAAACAT
This sequence comes from Mizuhopecten yessoensis, assembly GCF_002113885.1. Classification (NCBI taxonomy): domain Eukaryota; kingdom Metazoa; phylum Mollusca; class Bivalvia; order Pectinida; family Pectinidae; genus Mizuhopecten; species Mizuhopecten yessoensis. The sequence goes on from NW_018405829.1 coordinate 598,817, forward strand.
TTGTACATTTCGATAAATAACTATTTTAAGTTTCTTTGGATAGGATACTGAACGGCAATTGCATGTCATGTATAAACGACTTTTCATAGTCGGTTAAATGGATTAGAAATGCGTTTCCCTTAGTTTGCCTAATTCAAACTCATGTTTGCTGAATACTAAACTGTTTTATAGGAATACCGACATCATTCTGTGCTGTAGCACAGCGAGAGGGGAAAGTACAAATAAACCGGCAATCTATCCCATGAAAAACGTGTTGTGATATGATTACCAAAATGGTAAATTTGAATATAATGAGTAAATTGTAAATTTAATAAGAAAAAATTATTATTTGTACTTTTGTGTGTACACTTTTACTTGGATTTGACCTATATTTATCGTTTTCTTTGATGAAACTGAAGTCGCTTTTCCTTTATGAACACCTGGTCCCTTCCTCTTTATATTTTTTCAATTATCTCTGTGTATACCCTTCGGGTTTTTTTAATTATTTTACCATATCTTCATCGATTTCCGAATCTCGGATTTGTTCATATCGCTGTAATTTCATCTGTTATATGACGTGTTAACGTTTTGGACATTTATTGACTGAACGACGGGAGTTTAAAAAGTATGGCGTTAGGACTTAGCTTGTGATATACAAAATTGTATTTAACACACATCCAGCCTGCAGCAGTAGTTAACGTGTCAATGTGGTCGTTTACTCCATAGGTATGGTTAATCAGTGATATCTTCCATGTGTAAAACAACCACCACAGTCTCCTGTGTTTAGACATCACTTCCGCCCAGATGGTGGGATGCATCATAAGTTTGTCCAAAGTTGACGATCGGCGTCTTTAGTTTTTTCTCCTTTATTATTTATAACACGCTATGTCGGGATTCATACTTTTATCATAATCATATCCTTCTTCTGGATTTTATAATCATATTGAGTCCAAGCATGTCAAATGTGGGTTGAAATCCTACTGCCAGAAATGTTATTTCTGTCCTGGAACCTTTTAAGCGTTCAAGAGTTACTCTTCAATAAAATGTCCCTCGTTTATCACACCGCAGTAAAATTCTATGACTTTATTTACTGTATTTATTTCTGAAGTTTACGATGTAAACACGCGTATGTCTGACGTGCATCTTTCCATATAAAAGATAAGAGACATCGTTATATGTATCGAAACTGAATTTATTTTATGATAATAACGAAACTATTACTTCAACTTTTATTAATTACTTTTGTTAACCAGGATGTTAGCGCGCGGGAGGTTTTAATGTGGGAGAAAACCGGAGTACCTGAAGAAAACCCATGTGATCGGGCAATTCTTTTAAAGCGGGTATCATGACATATTTTTTTCAGTTATGGTTCGAATTTATTCTGTTTAAAATTACTCAATCAAATCACGGTTCCTGTGTTGTGACGTGACTATCAAATTAATGTTAGGTGTTGTGATGTCATAATCAAATCACGTGGTTGTGTTGTGACTTCACTATCAAACATTCTTGTAGTTACTGCCCTCTGATAGGATCTCTTACTCTATACAACAGTACAGGCGAGATATTTTTCCGAACTTAAAGTAGTTATCTTATTATTTTTTTTCTACAACTTCACTCCTATATTCATAAAAACTTAAAGAAATCAATACTTTTTAACTTTTTACTATGGAAAACATTAACCTGTGAAAGGTTTTCTTGTGGTCCATAGTGATGGTTTAGAATTTCTTGTGGTCCATAGTGATGGTTTAGAATTTCTTGTGGTCCATAGTGATGATTTAGAATTTCTTGTGTTCATAGTGACGATACAGAATTACTTGTGTTCCATAGGGATGATATAGACTTTCTTGTGGTCCATATTTTTGATATAGAATTACTTGTGTTCATAGTGACGATACACAATTACTTGTGTTCATAGTGATGATATAGAATTTCTTGCGTTCATAGTGACGATACAGAATTTCTTGTGTTCCATAGTGATGATATAGAATTTCTTGCGTTCATAGTGACGATACAGAATTACTTGTGTTCATAGTGACGATACAGAATTACTTGTGTTCATAGTGATGATATAGAATTTCTTGCGTTCATAGTGACGATACAGATTTGTTTGTGTTCATAGTGACGATACAGAATTACTTGTGTTCATAGTGACGATACAGACTTACTTGTGTTCATAGTGACGATACAGATTTGTTTGTGTTCCATAGTGACGATACATATTTGTTTGTGTTCCATAGCGATTTTTGATATAGAATTTCTTATGTTCCATAGTGACGATACGGAATTACTTGTGTTCCATAGGGATAATATAGAATTTCTTGTGGTCCATTGTGATGATATAGAATGTCTTGCGTTCGTAGTGACGAGACAGAATTTCTTGTGGTCTATAGTGATGATATAGAATGTCTTGCGTTCGTAGTGACGAGACAGAATTTCTTGTGGTCCATTGTGATGATATAGAATCTCTTGTGCTCCATAGTGATGATACAGAATTACTTGTGTTCTTAGTGACGATACAGAATTACTTGTGTTCTTAGTGACGATACAGAATTACTTGTGTTCATAGTGATGATATAGAATTTCTTCGCATTCATAGTGACGATACAGATTTGTTTGTGTACCATAGTGATGATATAAAATTTCTTGTGTTCATAGTGACGATACATATTTGTTTGTGTTCCATAGTGATTTTTGATATAGAATTTCTTGCGTTCATAGTGACGATACAGAATTACTTGTGTTCATAGTGATGATATAAAATTTCTTGTGTTCCATAGTGACGATACAGAATTACTTGTGTTCATAGTGATGATATAGAATTACTTGTGTTCCATAGTGATGATATAGAATTTCTTGTGTTCCATAGTGATGATACAGAATTACTTGTGTTCCATAGGGATGATATAGAATTTCTTGTGGTCTATAGTGATGATATAGAATTTCTTGCGTTCATAGTGACGATACAGATTTGTTTGTGTTCCATAGTGATGCTATAGAATTACTTGCGTTCATAGTGACGATACAGATTTGTTTGTGTTCATAGTGATGATATAGAATTTCTTATGTTCCATAGTGACGATACAGAATTACTTGTGTTCATAGTGATGATATAGAATTACTTGTGTTCCATAGTGATGATATAGAATTTCTTGTGTTCCATAGTGATGATACAGAATTACTTGTGTTCCATAGGGATGATATAGAATTTCTTGTGGTC